>NW_015505855.1:283807-316680 GCF_001515645.1 Sinocyclocheilus grahami
GCGACATGCAACGGGAGCGCAGACCACCTTGAGGGTTGATGTACGCAACGGTCGCAGTGTGTCCATGCGGACTAGTACATGCTTGCCTCTTAAGCGCCCTTTGAGACGGATCAAGGCAAGGTGCACTGCCAGCAACTCGAGGCAGTTGATGTGCCAGTGCAGTTGGGGCCCCGTCCAAACCCCTGACACTGCAAGCCCGTTGTACGTGGCCCCCCAGCCGGTGGTTGAGGCATCCGTGTGAACCACAGCATGCCTGGAGACCTGGTCTAGGGGCACTCCACGGGGTGAAGGTTTGGCGGCAGGCCTGTGTAACTTGGACCCGGTGAGTGCCGCGTTGCCACGCCCACCTCGGGACTCGGCCTTGGAGCCAGTGCTGAAGCGGTCTCATATGAAACAGCCCTAGTGGCGTGACTGCCACCGTAGCTGCCATATGCCCCAGGAGCCTCTAAAATTGTTTCAGTGGGACCGCCATCCTACTCTTGAATGTATTCAAGCAGTTCAACACCGACTGAGCACGTTCTTGCGTGAGGCATGCTTTCTGTTCGACCGAACAGTACCGGTCTCCAACTCCATACCGAGAAAAGAGATCCTCTGCGTCGGGGAGAGTTTGCTCTTTTCCCAGTTGACCCGAAGGCCCAACTGGCTGAGGTGTGAGAGCACCAGGTCCCTGTGTTCGCACAACTGATCCTGAGACTGAGCTAAAAAGGAGCCAGTCGTTGAGGTAGTTGAGAATGTGAATGCTCTGTTCTCTCAAGGGAACAAGGGGTGCCTCCGCAACTTGCGTGAAGACACGGGGCGACAGGGACAGCCCAGAGGGCAGGACCTCGTACTGATATGCTCGTCCGTCAGACACGAACCGCAGCAATGGTCTGTGGTGCGGAAGGGTCAACACATGAAGTATGCGTCCTTAAGGTCGATCGCTGCAAACCAATATCGGGGACGGATGCACCCGAAGATGTGTTCCTGCATCAATATCTTGAATGGTAAGCGGTGAAGGGCCCGGTTCAAGACACGCAGGTCCAAGATTGTTCGTAACCCACCTCCTTTCTTGGGTACAATGAAGTAGGGGCTTCACTGTTGTGAAGCGGATGCCACTGAACTTGGGGGGATGCTGGGCGAACTGAATCGCATAGCCGGGGCTGATGGTCCGCAGAAGCCAGCGAGACGGGCTGGGTAGCGCTAGCCAGGCACCCAGATACTGTGCAAGCGGGACCAACGGAACCACCACCGTGGGGCAGCGAGGTGGAACGCAGGGACCCAACTCAGGCGGCTTATGAGAGGACCGAAGAGCGGTCTGAGTGTGCGTTGGTTCCACAGGTTGGCAGAGGGTGCGTGAGTAGGGCCTTCGTTGACGCTCTCGAACCGCCCGCTGCTGCCTGCTGGCGATGGAGGAGGATGAGCATGGTTCGGTGTTGGTCTGTCCGCGACTCTCCGTACCCTCCCGGGTCCCAGGGACAGAGAAAACTGCTCTCTCATCGAGAATTTCCAGATTCTCCACCCGGCCCTCCTCCGGGGGAGGGAGAGGTGCCTTCACCATCCCCCAAGAGCAGCTTCCTCCCTCTCTGGGTCGCCCGTCCCGGGGCCTCTTGCTCTTCTGCTCACTGCCAGGTTTGACGGGGGCCCGGACGGGTGGGGCGGCCTGCCTACGCCCAGCTCCACGGCGTCACTTGCTGGAGGCTGCTGCGGATGCGGCACGGGAGCGTGGGCGGATGCAGGGGGCCGCCCTCGGCGACGAGCAGGTCGGGGCACTGCGGATGGGTGGAGGCAGCAGCTGCCTGCCGGGGCAGGGTGTGCACCTCAGTCTGCTTCTGTTCAGCCGAGAGCTGCTGGGCCAGGCTCTCGACAGCATAGCCTCATATCGACCAGACACAGCCAGTTTTGGCACTCCTGGATCACCAACGGAACCACCACCGTGGGGCAGCGAGGTGGAACGCAGGGACCCAACTCAGGCGGCTTATGAGAGGACCGAAGAGCGGTCTGAGTGTGCGTTGGTTCCACAGGTTGGCAGAGGGTGCGTGAGTAGGGCCTTCGTTGACGCTCTCGAACCGCCCGCTGCTGCCTGCTGGCGATGGAGGAGGATGAGCATGGTTCGGTGTTGGTCTGTCCGCGACTCTCCGTACCCTCCCGGGTCCCAGGGACAGAGAAAACTGCTCTCTCATCGAGAATTTCCAGATTCTCCACCCGGCCCTCCTCCGGGGGAGGGAGAGGTGCCTTCACCATCCCCCAAGAGCAGCTTCCTCCCTCTCTGGGTCGCCCGTCCCGGGGCCTCTTGCTCTTCTGCTCACTGCCAGGTTTGACGGGGGCCCGGACGGGTGGGGCGGCCTGCCTACGCCCAGCTCCACGGTGTCACTTGCTGGAGGCTGCTGCGGATGCGGCACGGGAGCGTGGGCGGATGCAGGGGGCCGCCCTCGGCGACGAGCAGGTCGGGGCACTGCGGATGGGTGGAGGCAGCAGCTGCCTGCCGGGGCAGGGTGTGCACCTCAGTCTGCTTCTGTTCAGCCGAGAGCTGCTGGGCCAGGCTCTCGACAGCATAGCCTCATATCGACCAGACACAGCCAGTTTTGGCACTCCT
The DNA here is from genome assembly GCF_001515645.1 of Sinocyclocheilus grahami. Taxonomy (NCBI): domain Eukaryota; kingdom Metazoa; phylum Chordata; class Actinopteri; order Cypriniformes; family Cyprinidae; genus Sinocyclocheilus; species Sinocyclocheilus grahami. The sequence goes on from NW_015505855.1 coordinate 286,380, forward strand.
GGATCACCATAGTGGACATCGCACGGCCCAGAGACTGCGCAGTGACCTTTGTTGCTCGTAGCGTGAGGTCCGTAGCGGTACGGAGTTCTTTGAGAACTTCTGGGCCATCACCACGCTCGTGCAGCTCCCTCAGTGCCTTAGCCTGAAGAACCTGCAGTAACGCTGTAGCGTGTAAGGCGGCGGCAGCTTATAATCGCATGCCAATGTGCATTGGCTCGTTTAGTTTACACTCTAAGTAGATTGGTCTCTCTAAGCGAGATCCCAATTCGTCGGTCATCCGACGTGACGTCGAGAGTGACCGACTGAAAGGGAACCATTAGTCTAGACTGCCATATTCAGGCAGGTGAGAGGGGTATAGGGGACAGAGCTGGACCCCTCAGGTCAGGAGGAGATGTATGCCAAGCCACTGAACTCTAACACCCTGCTTCAGACTCATAATTAAAGCTACAGGTTAAAGATGCAGTCGTGTTTTCAACACTCAGCAGCCAGCCCACATACTTGTGAGTATAGGGACAGGAAATGGAGAGGTTCAATCCACGCTTTAGATGGAGCTGTTGATGCACGGGAGGCCCTCAAAGTGCACACATACATTTAAACAGTACATATTATTAAAAGTTGTGTTAATTTATTGTGTGGTCAATATAAAGTGAGAAAAAAGTTTTAAAGGGCAAATGTATTGTATTAATTAACATGCATAATTTTATAATGCATACTTTATGCTGGCCAATGATAGAAAAGTGCTTCAGTTTGCATTATAATGTTGTGTCATATTTAAAAGATATGAGAACTATAGCTTGAATAAACTGACTTTATCAAATGCTGCAATACTTCTCCCTCTTGTGGCATATATTGGTATCTACACACAGAAACAATAAAATAAAATAAAATAATCAAAGCTATACAAACCTGATACTGTACACCATTAAAAGATACATTTGCTAGTGTTTTTGCTAGAATTATGATAGTGGGAATAATGTTATGATATTAATGTATTAAATATGAAATAGACACATGAAATAATGAATAAAGATAAGCTATATGATATGAGATCAGACTGGATCTACCCCAAACCACAAATCATTCCCCATAAATGAATATAAATAAATGGATTTTTATTTAGATATGCTGTTTATTATTGTTTATGCATGATTATTTGCGATTCTACACGAGGCCTACACAAACAAAAGGTGGTGTAGAAAAGTTTTCATGCAGAAATGGCTAGTAAATTTCACAAACAATTATAAAGAAAACACATAAAGTAACACATGCAAAATTTTGAAGTAGAAAAAAATATATAGTATTTTTTAGCAATCTTTAAAAAAGTAAACTTTTTTTTTCATTTACATATAAGCATATCAGCATGTCTGGACATTATTTCAAATAATTAGGATTTATTAGTGTACTATTAAAAAGCTATTTTTCAATAGTTTTTTTTTTTTTTTTTTTCTTGAAATGCACATTGTTTTATTTATTTCATATCTGTACAACATACTGACTCCTAAAATAGTGTAAACAATTATAAATAATACAATTATCAGAAAAAAACATAATAAAATAATCACTACCATGCTATAATGTGACATAAATCAATGGCTTTTATATGGTAATGTATTTTGCTACTGTATATTCCTGTATTTAATTAATACAGCATTATTTTAATGATATGTACCTATGTGTGAGCTTTATGCAGCAAATCCCCCAAAGAGACATGTGGCTCCCCTCTAATTCTGATGACAATCCTATTAAATCTTCCAGTGGGGCTTTACAGGTGGATGGGTTAGACCTCCAGTGATTGGTTTTGTAATGGTTTGTCTCCCATTGACAGATGGCGCACTAAAGCTAAATGCATGCTGGGAAATGGCACTTTCATCTTATGGGCCTTTTAAGACGACCAGTAAAACCCAACCTGTATGTTTTCAAGTGCAAAAGACGTGCCATGTCTTATAGAAACTAACGAAAACAAGAGAAGGAGGAAACAAATAGTTAATGATTATCAGTTGTAATTTTGATGCATGCTTTGATGAACACTGAGATAATTTTTTTGGATTCAACCGACTGATTGAGCTTTGGAGATTTTATTCGAGAAAAATTGGGAGGTTTTGCGATCTTCAGTGATCTTCACTTGATGCCTCTGCAGAAAGAGATCTTACAGGAGGTTTGGACAGAAGACAGGTGAGCAGTGCTTTACAACAAATATTGAAATAAATGCATCTGCTTTGTTGCTAATAATGCTGATTTATATCTTAGCCTTCCTAACAATGACTCCAAAAGGTCAATACAGGTGAGTTATACATCAAGTGTACAGTGTGTTTCTGTAAGTTTGTGCATGTCTCAATCTGTCTCCATTCAAGTCTGCGTTAATGTGGGTCGAAAAGTCTGAGAACACACTTTTTTTCCCATTTGAGCTCCTAATAAATAACATTATTGGATAAATTAAATGTAAAATTATTAAATAAATATCTCAGATATACATTTTTCAGCTCTTCCACACAAACTTATAGAGCTGATGCAGTTTGAGCGTTGCTGTTGCTAAGATATTAGAAAATTCTTGTTATCTTTTATTATTCCAATTTTCTCAGAAAAAAAGGTACAAAACTAATACCCTTTCAAAAGGTGTAACTTTGTTGTATTATGAACTTTTAAAGTCCTAGTATGTATCTTTGAGGTACCATTTCGGGGTCAGTAAGGTACCTTTTAACATTTGTACCTAACACGCTTACAAAAAAAAGTACAAAAGCTATAGCTATGACAGTACCTACCATGGAGGTACTGATATGTACACTTTAGCTACTAATATGTCACTTGGAGGTACTAATAATAAGGTACTTTCAAAAGTGTACTACACCATTGACAGCTTTTTTTATCTGCGAGCATAATGAAGGAGACTCATTCTGCAGTTGTATTTATTGTGTTGGTAGATGGTACGTTCCTCTTGAGTTGTTTTGGTTGCTCCTGAGGCAGATGGGCTTTACAACGAATCCTATTATCAAGTTCTCTGGACTAAACTAGCCTTCATAATCAGCCACACTGATGCCCTCAGCACACACTCATATAAACACACACGACAGCTTCATCTGCTCTCCTGTCTGGACTTTTACTATTGAACTGATGTCATCTCAATAGCCATGTCTTCAGAGAAGGTACATCTTAGCTGTCGTGTCTTAGAGCTGAAAAGCGCTTCTAGTTTCTAAACGAAGATATAAATGTCTTAAATCAATATAATACTGGATGTTTTAGGCAGTAAATGTTCTATCACTTTCTACCAGGCATACATACTGTAGCTCTGTGATCTAGAATGTACAAATGAAGTTAATGCAAGTCTGTTTGATTGATTAGGGTTTTGTGTCAACATACTCGTGTCTATTTCGATGGGTGAAAACCAGAAGGGCGTAAGTGACATTTTGGGTGAAATGGAGATATGAAAGCTCTTGATGAGCTCTTTCTACTGCCAAAAGGACACAAGTGAATTCTTAATCATTTCGGAGTTATTCTTTTGAAACCAAAAGACTTAACTCTGAACATACTAAGCCTGTTGGTTTTTGTTTTGGCCCTCCTGTAAAGTTGGTCAAAAGTCACTTACGCCCTTCTGGTTCTCACCGCTCGATTTGTTCTTTCGCAGGACATAACATGCAGTAGGTTGAGATTTACAGAGTTCTCAAGAGCCTTATAACCAGTTTACCTGCCAATATGTATATTTTAAGATGGCAGGGAACAATCCACCTTAAAGACGCATTCTGCCTCAATGCCTCTAGATATTTTCCATGAATCTATATGTTATTAATCTACCCATAACCTATACAATCTAACATATTCCCTTAAAGGAAAGCCATTTAATTTGAATTTGTCAATATTTTTTGCCAGCTTTAGTGTCAGGAATGCTGTATATATAACTGGATTCAAGCTGTTTTGAAATATCTTTTTTCTTTATGAATAAATTACCTATAAGGCAATACATTTGGGCACTGGATTAAAAAATCCAAGGGAGCATTTAGCCTTTAAGATAGGTATAGTTCATAGTCTAGGCATTGTGTAATATCTTGATTGACTGAATTGACTCTTTGATCATCGAATTGATTGTATTTTCCTGTCAGCAGGATTTAGAAAGGCTTTGGAAAAGGAAAGCACTGCTTTCGTAATATTGGCAGCAAATGGATTGAGTTGGCTCTTGTTGTTGTTCTAGATGGTTCCTGGTACCTCTTTATTGGTTAAAATGCCAGGTTAAAATGAAAGTAATACATCCACATTTTTAAGAATTTAATACGTAAATCATTTAATATTGAATTAATAAAATAATCTACACAAATATCTTTGAATGTCAAACATTTTTTTAGAAAATAATTTTAACAAAAAATGCTTTTTTCAAAAATATGTTTGCCATTGGAAGTAATTAAGAACAGGCTTTCGAACAGATTTCCATGTTTAATATTATTAAACGTGTGTTTTTTTTCAAAAACAGGAAATATTTTTTTGCATCTGTTTCCTTTTCCCTGTATATCCTGTTACATTTGTAACCATAAAGGGAGGAGAAAAGGAGAGAGAATATGTCAGAGAGGGGTTGATCAAGGCCACTGGAGCATGGCACTGAAACTCACTGACCCAAAAGAGGTTTTCCTTGAGGAGACATGGCTGAAATTATGAAAAGTGCTTAAACATTAACTCTAATTAAAAACTAGCCAGTCAATATTTCTCAGCCTGCCAAACAGATGCTTTTGGATGCTTCTGTCATACAGAATCTCACTTGAATCTACTGTGGCTAATGGTCTATGAAGGGGTTTTCCATAACGCTAAGCAAGTAAAATCCCCAATGGCGGCAGTAATCAAGGATCCCACTGTCTTTGCTCTTTGTTAAAGTGAGGTCTATAAATACTCATTTAAAATCGGAACTAATCAGATTATATGCTCCCCACTCCGTTCAGTACGGAAGCAGGCTGTGACGTCAGGCCTACATTGTGTAAGAATGAGACTTTCTCCGTATTCTTAACCTATCCTGGCCTCCCTCTGCGTTCTGTACATAAAGAGGTCACATCTTAAACCAATGTGCCACATCCAGTCAAACAGATTTAACCTACTTTGTTTGAGCAGTGTTTGAATGTACATAATATTTTGACTGATTGTTTGCCTTGAGAAAGGTGTAAACATGATTATTACATTGCAAAGATGCATTGTGAAATGTATAGTTTATAAAAAAGTCGCTCAATGAACAGCTTAAATAATAGACTCACGTATCAAGTCGTGCACTTTTCTAATGTCTCCTGTAAATCATTTTGCTTGCTTTCATTGATGTGTGGCAATGGGTAAGTTCAAAACTTCTGCTTAAATTTACACAACCATCACAAAAATGTACAAGGAAAAGCTTAAAATGTGAATGCCATTCATTGTCTTCATTTACAGTGTAGAAGACAAAAAAGAAGAAGCCGGAGGCAGATTCTGGAAAGGCCAAGGGAGCTGAAGCCAAACCCAAAAAGAGCAAAGCTAAAAAGAGTGAAGAGTTGTCAGGCGAAGAGGACAGTACGCCCTCAAAGAGTCAGTCTGATGCATCTCAAACAATCATGCAATTAACAACTGTTGGGACTTCATCTTATAAGATTTGGATTATTTGGATGCTACCTAAGAAATGAAATAAACAATGGTTACATAGACACTGAATTTCCACATGTTCAAGTTCGTGCTCAGAGAGACATACAGTAGCCACACATCAGTGCATTAGACAGCAAAAAGCAAAGCATGTCAGAAAAAGAAGTTTGTCAGTTTTGAAATAGATGTTAGTTCACAGTTAATTCGATGAACTACACCTGTGATTACTCAGCTAGGACACGTTGATCAGTCATTGCTCATCAGTCAATTGTCAAATAGTCGAAGTGCACTGACATTCAGACAGGTCTAGTGCTTAGAGTCAGAACACTTCTTGGGGCCAGTGTCATACTGGAATGCTCCATGCCAACAAATGTTACTTTTTTATTTCTCAGCAGAGAGCAAAGCGGTAAAGAAGAAGAAAACCGAGAAGGACAAAGAAGCGCCAACAGAGAAGAACATAAAAAAGAAGCCCAAGAGTACTCCTAAGAAGAATAAAGGTATAAGTAATTTTTAATAATCAACTGGGAGAAATAAATATATACTAAACATGAAGTTCCATACATCCATTTTCAAATCAGTGGTGCTATAGGGTTGCAGCGATGCTGGAGCCTACACCAGCATCTTGGGTCATACACAGGGAATGAAGTGGTATATTTTCCATTAATACGGCATGAAATATTTTAAACTGGATATTTAATAGAAGATACTGTATAGTGTCTCACACACCCAATCATTCATAGGTGTGTTGGATAAAAGTGGAAAATGTATGAATCCTGAACACTACTCAAACTTGCATCATTATGAAATTATTAGCAACGTTTCGGTCAATCTATCTTCCTCAGGCTTACCGTAAAATTGTACATTTAAAAACGCCAAATGGGACTTGGTTTGTTATGCTTTGGGAATTGACTGGATCGCAATACAGTTGGAGGTAAGTTTCAAATTATGTCTAAAAACCTGCTTGCATTCTCAATTATTGTATTGGGAGTTGCCTTCTTTTACATTTAATTTAGTTTTATTTTACATTTTGCACTAAAATTGCAATGTGACTAATGCGTCTGCACAACACTGATAGGTTGATGGCACCACAAGAACACAAACAGTCACAAACCTTACTAGTGCAGGGGGAGCCCTTCAATAAGAAAACATTACCTTCTACAACCTACATCTCCTGTACAATGATGACATATTGCCAATATGTTTCTTGCAAAAAATTGCCAGCCAAGGACGCTTTTACAATCAGATGGTGTAGTTACGACATCCACCAGCAGGGGCTAATGAAGCTATGCTAACCAGCCAAACCAAGACCTATGGAAGCCCGTTTCCGCCACTGAATAAAAAAATAAAAAAAAACTATTATTGCTTTTTATCTCACAATTCTGACTTTTTTTCTCAGAATTGCGTGATATTGACTCTGACTCGCGAGACATTAAGTCACAATTGCGAGTTATAAATTCAGAATTGCGAGATATAAAATTTCTTTTTAAAAAATGACTTTTTTTCTCACAATTGTGAGTTTATATCTAGCAATTTTGACTTTTTTTATTACAATTTTGACTTTTTTGTTTTCAGAATTGCGAATTTATATCTCGCAATTCTGACTTTATAACACGCAATTGTGAGTTATAAAGTCAGAATTGCGTGATATAAACTCGCAATTGCGAGTTAAAGTCCAATTTTAATGGGGGGGGGGAGACTGATATGTTCTCAGAATTGCGAGTTTATATCTAATTTTAAGGGGGGGGGGGGGGAGACTGATATGTTCTCAGAATTGCGAGTTTATATCTCACAATTATGAGGAAAAAAAAGTCAGAATTGCGAGTTTGTATCACGCAATTATGAGAAAAAAAGTAGCAATTACCTTTTTTATTTTTTATTCAGTGACGAAAATGGGCTTCCATAAAGACCTCTTGGTAACTTAAAGGAATAGTTCACCCCAAAATGAAAATTTTGTCATGATTTACTCACCCTCATGTCATTCCAAACCTGTATGAGTTTCTTTATGTTGAACCTAAAAGAATATATATTTTGAAGAATGCTGGTAATCAAACAGTTGTTGGCCCCCATTGACTTCCATAGTAGGGGAAAAACTAGATTTTCATTTTGGGTTGAAATATTCTTTTAAGTGAAAGAGGGAAGTAATTTAAGAGGCAGAGCACGTTTTTAATAAAAACATGCAATTTTCCCCTTGAAATAGGACTTGCATAGACCACGAATCTGTGATATTGACCAGTTTTAGGATCTATTTCATTGCCTTAATCATTGATCTGATTTGTCCTTCAACCCTGATGTTTTTTTAATCAGATTCCGATGATGAAGATGATGAGGATGACGAAGAGGAGACCTCACAGAAGAAAACTAAAAAGAAAACCACCAAAGAGAGCTCCCCTGCTGGCACCAAAGAAAAGAAATCAAAGGCCAAAGGTCAGCTGAGGGTATTCACACTTGAATGCATGCTAATGAGCGAGGCCAAGGTTCATTTTGTGCTCTGCTCCGTTAGTTTCAACAGTCAAAAAGCATTTATGTAATTGTAAGAGTCACTTTGAACTTTGCTGGGGGGTTGGGAGTGTTTTCCAAGAGTATTTGTGGTCCCTCAAAACAGAAATCCTGAAGCTTTTGTTTTTTTTGTTTGTTTTTCGCTCTCTGAGCCAACCACTTGAGGCATCGAGTCAGAGGAAACTGTTAGACAATGGCTTCAGTGTGTGTAACTCTTAATGTCATTATGTACACATGCATGGGGGTTTGCTGCTCAGGAAGAGGATTAGCGCTAGATCTCGTGAGCTAAGAAGATTAGCCAGAACAATACGCGAGATCTGTCTTAAAGATCACCACTCCGCTTTATCTATGAGCGGAAGTGGGGGACTTTCAAGTGAATTTGACTCTTGTTTTTAGTTACGCTTTTAGGGATTCATTTGCTCTTCTTGTAAATACTTGGCCTCATTTTTCCTGTTGTTAAAAGACAGATGGTGAGCTCCTCAGGGGGTGTCTGATCAAGCCACATGGATAAGTGGAGGAACGACTTCAACAATTGGAAAACAAAGTCCATCTGCTAACTAATACGTTTTACCAGACGTTCAGCAAAGACCTAGATGAATGAACACCTTCACAGACAACTCCTCAGGGGTGTGCATTCAGGTTTTATTTATTTGAGCAAGTTTAATGCACGATGAGCATGTTTCAAAGGTTTAACAATGATTGTGGGTGGAGAAATTAGAACAAATGGTTCTCTGAGACCAAGCTGTTTTGACATTCAAGCTGAAACTCTCTGGTTGTCCTCTATGTATTAAACCATTAGCAGCATAATTTCCATATTGAAAGACGCTGCTCTTCAGCTGGAAGCTGTGCTGATTATCTGGAGCTGGCGCACCTGAATAACTCCAGGGAGTTCTGGGAACAGGTCCTAACTTGACGATCACATAATGACTCTCAGCTAAATACCCTGTCAATGAACTCTAGCTTCAGTGACTCATGCATCAACTCTAGGTTTTGTGGTAGGCCGCCCACCATAGTGGAAAATAATGAGCTGTCTAATATAATTTTTAATCAACATATTATCTCTGCAGAGAGTAAAGGTGAATCAGAAAGCAGAGGAAAGACAGCCAAGGCTAAAAAGGAGCCAGCTTCTATGTTTCAGATAAATGGAGATAAACCAGATTTTATCGCAAAAAAGAAAGGTAATTTCACTTTTCTTAAAACACTGTACATTAATCATAGTTTTGCTAAAGACGGCTAGATTGCGAATCTCACGAAGTCTGACAAGAACATCTCTGGGTGATATTTTACCTCAAATTCTAAATAAAATAAAATTGGTAAAAAAAAAATGCATAAAACATTAGGCAAATTTGCAGTCTAATTATGACATTTATTTAAATGTTTAAGCTTTTATACATAATGGTAGTATTTTAATGTATGGTGATTTAATACAAAAATCCTGTCTGGATTAAGAAAAAAAAAATGAAAATGAATATTGATGAAAAATAATCAATAACGAAAAATAGTTATTAATGCAATACACACACAAACACAATCATAAATAACTATTAAACTATTAAAACTATTTAAAAAAAAAAGTGAAATAGTGTAATATAATGCATGCTTGTTCACAGTGTTTTGAAGGATATTTATTACTAATAGTGTAATTGTTAAATTTGTTGACTGAATCTTGTTAGCATCTGCTCCAGTCACCAAGTCTGACAGCGATGAGAGTGAGCCAGAGACTAAACCCAGCAAGACCAAAAAGAAATCCACTGCCAACTCCACCTCCATGTTTCAGGCTGGAGGAGACAAAGACAAGAAAAAAGACAAGAGTAATAAGGACAAAGAGAAGAACAACAAGAAAAAGAGTAAGTGAAAGATCAAGTGTAAACGCCCTCTTCGCACGGAAAAAAATGCAACTGTTTGTTTGTAACATTTGGACAAAAGCTCAACAACTGTAAGCACATGTGCTTCCCCACAGCCAGGAACAGCAAAGCCCTTGCTGGACTTCCTTCATATTTTGCTTATTGTTTTATACAAACTAGATTAATAACATTGTTATCTTCTAGCTGCAGTAACATTATCCATGCGACTTCATACTGTCATATTCAATTTCTGACAGAAATGTAATGGTGAAAGTTGTAGACAAATATTAATGGAGTATGTTTTACAAGAAAATACTATTTCAGTTTTTCTGCTTCAGAATGTCACATTTATTTGTAATTGTGAAATTGACTAGCAATTTCTGAGTGAAAACTGTTTCTATGCCAGCCTTTTCAGCTCTAGTACATAGTACATCAAGCACTTTTATTTAAAATTGTCAAGGAAAACTCCCTATAATATCACATTTCTTGTAGACAAAATAACATTCATCTTGTTAAGCTGCTCATATAACAATATAATAACTTCTTGTTTAACAACATGTAGACGCTGCTAAACCTGATGAAAGTGATGATGAGGATACAGAAGTGCCCAGAAAGAAGAAAGGCAAAGGCAGGAAAAGTAAAAAGGTAAGACTACTGTAAATGTCATCCTGAGGGAAAGGATGTATAATCTGTATAATCTGAACTGTATTATCTCATATCTCGTGACAGGAGGAGGAGAGGCCTCCATCACCAGAGATCGAGTTTGATGACCTTGAGGAGTTTGTTCTTCAGCCTGCACCTCAGGGAACCACCATCAAGTGTAAAGTGACGCGAGACAAGCGTGGCATGGACAGAGGCTTCTACCCGACCTATTACCTCCATTTAGACAATGACAAGAAGGTGACTTGCTCTCACTTTTTTGTTCGGACAATTCTACAAGGTTTTCTAGTGAATGAGAGGGTATGGAGTTGAAATGCATGGCTCTCGTGAATCGCCAACACAAATTTGAGATCCTCTTCCACCCCATCCTACAGGTTTTCCTATTGGCTGGTCGAAAAAGAAAAAAGAGTGCAACGTCAAATTATTTGATATCCATAGATGCCACTGACCTGTCAAGGGGCGGAGAAAATTTCATCGGAAAGTTGAGGTAACCTGCATGATATAGAACGTACCAAAACTAGTATGCATTATTGCTGAGCTTCTGATTCTTCATTTTGTGGTTTGGCACCTCTTCAGATCCAATCTCATGGGTACCAAGTTCACAGTGTTTGACAATGGTCTCAACCCTGACCGTGCCCTCAGGGACATGTCTAACGCCCGGCAAGAGCTAGCGGCTATCATTTATGTGAGTGCTCACTTCCATTCCACAACAGTCGTCCTGGAGGTTAGAAAATCTTTCATTTTTAAAGCATACACTGGTGTTTCTGTCCAGGAGACAAATGTGTTGGGGTTTAAAGGGCCCAGAAAAATGACTGTTATCATCCCAGGCATGGATGACGACAACGAGCGAGTGCCGATACGTCCACGAACGGTGAGTTCAGTTACTAACGCACTGCTATATGCAACAACAAAGGCAAGCAAGTAAATTCACAACATAGGCTTATTGAAAAAAACGTGCTCCAAAAGCCAAAAAAGTACTTATACAATTCACTGCAGTTTATGGCTGATGTGAACATTAGTGGCAGTAAAACACCAACAACTTTTATTCCTTTTCACATAAATCATAATTACAGGGGCAGATTATCAGTTAATATAGACTCGTGGTCCCTGTGTTATGACCTCAGAACACTTTTACCATGGCACGATTTGTATACTTATACATTTTGATGTTTGCATCACATAACCAGCTACATATGTTTGGCTAAACTTGAGGGGAAGTCGTGGCCTAATGGTTAGAGAGTCGGACTCGTAACCCAAAGGTTGTGGGTTCGCGTCTCGTACCAGCAGGGATTGTAGGTGGGGGGAGTGAATGTACAGCGCTCTCTCCCACCTTCAATACCATGAGCAAGGCACCGAACCCCCAACTGCTCCCCGGGCGCCGCAGCAAAAAATGACTGCCCACTGCTCTGGGTGTGTGTTCACGGTGTGTGTTCACGGTGTGTGTGTGTGTGTGTGTGTGTGTGTGTGTGTGTGTGTGTGTGTGTGTGCACTTTGGATGGGTTCAATGCAGAGCACTAATTCCGAGTATGACCATACTTGGCCACATGTCATGTCACTTTTTCACTTGCTCGGTAGCGCACCTGGTAGCATTGCACTTTCTATAAAACACTCAAGTATAAAACCTGTCTAAAAAGCTTGAAGATTTGGAGAAGCAAGCTAAAATGGCATGGTTGCTTTAGCAAATGCATTTTTATTTCATAACAGTAAAATAGCATAATTTTACTGCCTACCATTTGAGACATTTTTACGAACCATAAAAACAATGTGTTTTCGCATTGAAGAAACGTGAGACATGGCCGTGGAATGAAAAAGCAACTTTAACTTCTTTAAACGTAAGTGCTGCGTAAGTGCTGCGTTGTGTCGTTCGTGAGATGCTGCAAAAGATGCAAGCACAATGATTAGATGTGCACATTTGCATAGAAAAACAATGGGAAAGAAGTGTATTGACATGCAAAACTACATTCTATGCGAACGGCCCTTAACCATCAACTATTATAAAACTTAGAAACTCAGTTACAACACTCACTCCAATGACCAACTATTCATGCACAACAAATCTGTTATTTTACTTTGAAGGACAACGACAGTATACTTGTGCGCTACCAAAACAGGCAGATGGACAACCTGATTGAACTCCACAACAAAACTCCAGTTTGGAATGATGACACCGCTTCCTATGTCCTCAACTTCTCTGGTCGGGTCACACAGGCCTCTGTCAAGAACTTCCAGATCGTCCACTGCAAAGACAGTGAGTGATACTGGCGATATTGACAATTCTTTACCACTTCAACTGGGACTTTACAAAAATATTTGTAGCTTTACAACAGGACAAAATGTTACAAATACGAAATTGGAATTTTGTAGCATATGTTGTTTTGATAATTCCATATTATGCTGGAATTGTGCTCAGTTGTTACTATAGCCTGAACATACTGTAAAAGCTCACCTGATTGTAAACGCTCTCTTTTTCAGATAGCTACATTGTGATGCAGTTTGGAAGGGTGGCAGACGACATGTTCACTCTGGACTATAATTACCCCATGTGTGCAGTGCAAGCCTTTGCTATTGCTCTGTCCAGCTTTGATGGCAAACTGGCCTGCGAATGAACACAAGGCACAACATTCTTCGCCCAAGAGTCAAATCTTTGCAATCAACACACGATAACTTCATCATCAGGAAGGACGATGAAGTAAGATGTGTTATTTGAAAATGTGGGGCATTTTTATGATTTCCACTGTGCCTCAATGCGACTGGGATGCACTTGTCCTGGATACAGAACAGAAACTGACACCAGAGCCAGGCGTTGCACGTACATGATGAGTGCAGGCTACATGACACGACTGAAAGTGATTGAAAAATTGTTTGATTATATTTTGTGTTGTCCTGAGATTTATGACTGTTTTATGAGGTGCAATATGAGGCACATGTGAGGTGCAATGTGTGCATTTAAAAGTCATTTAAAAATATATATAATTTAAAATGTACTAGAATATGTATACTGAAATTATAGTATCATATTGTTTTGTTTATTTTTGTTGTTGTTGTTTTACTATTTCTGTCTAATGTGCATTCCTTTAACATATTCTATTGAAACAAAGTGATTTGTTTTGTCCGTTTATATTTAATTACATCCTGCCCATGCATTAAGGAAATCAAGGATATGCTTCTTTATAAACTCTAAACGGTCTGTTTTGTTTTTTTGTATCATAAAAGATACATGACAGATGCATAAAAAAAAAAAGCATGAATACGAGATTCTATTACACTTCGTGACGCATATCTGTCCAACATATATTTTGCCCACTTTTGGAGAATTATCAGAGATCTCTGAAATAACAAATCACATGCTGAATGAAAATAAATAATGAATGTACGACTGTTTCATTGTATTTATTCTATTTTATTATTATTGTTATTATTACTTTATTTTTTGAGAGACTGAGACAAGCTGGAGGGGAAATGTGGAGCTGCAAACTACAATTAAAATTGTCCACACACTGTTGATTTATTACTAAATCATGTACTTTATGATGAACTACAGAAGTTGTCCTTAGGGTGGTGCTGCTTCAACAAGGCTTTGTGGACTACTGTGTGAACTCACAAACTTCCAAGTGCCTTGTTCTCACCTGTCTGAATGTGTTCAGTCCCCAACACCTCCTCTCCTGTATTCATTCTGTAATATAAAGAGAAAATGTACACTTTTCTACATGTGCATTCTTCAGCTGTGACCAAATACGCGAGTCTGAGCACTTCAAAGCTGCTCTATTAAAAAAAAAAGAAAAGAAACAAACACATATATTTAACAGTTCATATTAAGTGGAGTGGAGTTTAAAATAAATGAAGCCAAATACAACGTGTTAGTTTGCACTTTTATGATGCCCAAAAACTATGAATGCGCCTAATGCCCCCCAAAAAATAGTAGCAACAGCATGAATTATAACAAAAAAGTGCATTTATTTATTATTATTATTACTTTGTTTTCAGTTAGCTGAGTCAGTTAGGAAACTACCAGTCATGCCCAAAAATGCAGTCTAGATTTTAAAACACGCTCAGCCAATGAGCGCATCTGATCCCCACGCGTGAGATTTGCTCGGGAAGTTGGAGTGGGGTGGAGATTTGACGGCCTCCTCCTTCATGACTCCTCCTCCAGCGCTCTGCTCGGTTTCGCCGTGATTTCATACCGAAGTCATACTTCACATTCCAGTTTTACTGTGAAATCGGGAGAAATATTTCTTCAAAAACATCCCCGTGGTTTGCATTTGTAAATGCGCTCACGAGATAAAGTCTGAAATCCCTTTTTGCCCACTATAGAGCAGAGGTTTGCGTTTAAGGTAAGTGCACAACTCTTATTGCGCTCCTTTGTTTCTTGCAGTCATTGCGCTCGCGCTGCAGTTTTTACATCATTCTCATTTTTGGCATATTTTCGGAGCTGCTTCAGTGATGTCGCATCGCACACTCACACACCTGGCTTACAGATGTAAACTTATTACTTATAGTTCAATACGCACATGATTCAGTGGAATATGAGCACTGTATGATGAGTATGAAAAAGTTTGAAGTAGCTACTAATTCAGTGGATTTATTCACATTTAATTATGGTTGCATTGCTTGTCTCCAAATATTTTCTAATTGAGAACAAATAAGGATTGATATACATTTAGTTTTTTTTTCTTTTCTTTTCGTTTTTTAACTAAACTAACTAGTATGTGTGCGTGGTCAATACGTTAATTTAATAATTACATTAATTTAAAAAGTTTTCATTGTTGTTATATGTTCTAATAATCAACCTTCTACGGACATCTTGGCGATTGAATCGCCATTGGCTAGTAAACTTTTCATTTACTCGCCAGACTGAAATACTATATGTGTGTGTGTGTGTGTGTGTGTGTGTGTGCTATTTTACAAACATATATATATATATATACACACACACACACACGTGTTTGTAAAATGTCACAGCCCTTTAAATATTTCAAAGTACACTCTTAACATGAGTCAGTCAAGCATCGTAATATGATAATCAAGTATTATTTAATAATAGAAGTTTAGTCATTATAGAATTAAAACTTGGTAACCATGTATGAATACAAATTAGTCATTTTAACTGAACTTAGCACTGGTGGTGGTGCTATTTGTTGTTATTATAATTATTATTATACAAATTATACTAATATGAACAATATAAAACACACTAAGGATTAAGAAGCTGCTGGATTCATGAATATCAATCAGGTTGAGTGCGTTCGCTCGAACTGATTTGCTGAAATCAAAACAGGGAGGATCATAAGTGAGCGCCAGGCAGCCAATGAGATTGACGTTTGTGCGTTAGTTCCGCCCCACAATCGTAAAACCCAGCAGTTCTTAAAGGGGTCATATGATGTTGCTAAAAAGAACATTATTTTGTGTATTTGGTGTAAAGAAATGTGTTTGTGGTTTAAGGTTCAAAAAACACATTATTTTCCACATACTGTACATTATTGTTTCTCCTCTATGCCCCGCCTTTCTGAAACGTGTCGATTTTTACAAAGCTCATCGGTCTGAAAAGCGAGGTGTGCTGTGATTGGCCAGCTGTCCAGTGCGTTGTGATTGGCCGAATACCTCAAGCGTGTGACAGAAATGTTACGCCCTTACTATACTGTGATGCCGTGTCCGGCCGGAGCAACGAGACAAAAACATTAAAACCCATTATAAACGAGGCATTTGTTGCATCCAGTGGGGACATAATTACGGATTATAATGACTTATACTGTCTTTTTACGTGTTGTGTTGCATCGTGCCGCGTAAACATAAAACCATGTCTGCATTTGTGATCGGAGAAATGACTAACAACGAGCGCTACTCTACACTGCTCAAAACTCGCGTTTGAATCATCAGTGGCAAATTTTTTATTTATAAAATACGTACTTACAGTCTGTGAGTCAGAACAGCCGGCATTGTAGTCTACTCTACCAGGATCAGGAAACAGTCCTCCATAAAATGTGCTGCACACATCTGAATATTTGGGTTGAACTGTTCTGGAACAGTGTTGTAAATACAACTTAACCACTGATTTCTAGACGTGTCCTCTTTTGGAAGACCAAACAAAGTAGTTTCACTTTCCCCAACGAAACACACAGCATCTTCACGACATGGCGGCGGCGGCAACAATGTGTGAACATTTGGGCGGCGTTATGCAAATCTTCCCACATTGTGACGTAGACATGTGGGGGCGTGTTAGAACGAGCCGTTTTAGGTAGGTGTGGCTGACTCTTAACTTTTATAAAGAATATCTCTTTGGATTTGAGACTTCAGTCTTTGCAACTTTACAGATCTTCTTTATGCACCAAGAGCTTGTAACACTCCAAAGAGAAAAGAAAAATTTAAATCGCATCATATGACCTCTTTAAAAGCTGAAGAATTCCGTTATTTTGACAGGAAAATACAACAAAGAATATCGTTTACATGTAGCGCGTCAATTCTGCATGTTATGTAAGACTCTCTCGCTCACTCGCTCTCACTTTGCGTGTGTAAGAGAAAGCGACGGCGAGTCATGCGCCGTTACACTAGAGTTCACGGTACGTCAAATCCAGGTGTGCTGCGCATCGATTGAGATGAACTGAAAAAAAGCACAGATCGCTTGACAGAAAGTGAAACTCTGAAGCACTCAAGTCAGTGTGTTTGGCGAGTGAAAATATCTGAGCTAAACTTATACTTGGCCTCCAACTCACACACTGGCGAGTAAAATCTGAGAATTTATTAGCCATTGGCTAATATTAGACATCATTTAATCACCCAGAGTGAAGATTTTGTCGCATATGCGAGTGATTTACTCGTAATGTAGAGGGTTGTAATATACATAATTGATATATAATATGTAATAGAATTATCAAAAGTAAAAATGTACCCAGATCTTTGTAAATAAATGAAAATTGTTGCATTTCTAAATGACTTGATCAAAGCTGTCCAAAACAATGTTGTCTTCAAATGATTAATCGCGATAATATATGTGTGTACTGTGTATATTTATTATGTATATATATAAATACACACACATGCATGTATATATTTAAGAAAAATATGTTGTTTATATATTAAATATATTTATATATGATATAATTTATATGAATATAAATATATACATGTAAATATTTTCAAAATATATGCTGTATTGACAGCACTACTTAAAATACATAATTTTATTTTTAGTTATTAAAAACAGGCCAACTGTATAACATGTAATCATAAAAGCATTTAAAACCACTGTTTATGAATACATTTTAAGAAGTTTAAACCATGCTCAAAAAAAAGTTGAAAGTGTGTAAATGTGTGTCAAGAAAAGTGGTTTAGAATTCATGTAACATTGGCAACGTCATTGTGATTTATGTAGGTTAAATTAACTTTAAGCCTGTACAAATAACTCATAAAACCCAGCCTATTCATGACAAAATTAGACTGCTTAGTGTTTTTTTCTGTCTTGAATTATAATGCCCGGCGTTGTGCGTAAAATGATCGGTATGATTCAGTTACAGCTGTTAGAGGGAGTGTAATAATCCCATTCATCAGAAATAGTATTTTAAGTCATTTAAGATCTCGTGCATCTTGGTTCAGTCGTGTAAGATCAACGCACCCCTCAGTTTCGCCATGCAGAGATTGAACAGGTTTTTCAGGTTGTGTAAGGTTACAGTGAGCAATCAGAGGAGAATTTCTTGAAACAAATGTGACAGACTGTAACAGTGGTGCCAAGAAAAAAATAACAACTCCAGAAGTTTCCTTGAGAACACTTGTTGAAGTATGAACTCTTCTCTCACATAAATGCTCCCCAATAGACTTTATCCCAACAAAATATTAAATTCCTTCAAATGCTTTCAGGTGCATCCAGTTAGATTCATCATCATTATTATTATTATAAGAATACCATCTTTTTCATTTCCTGCCATTTTTTTTCTTTTTAAATCTGAATATCCGTTAAGCAACACTGAACAGTTCCACATTAGAGTATTGTATGATTTTTCCTCTATTTTTATTTATATAGCCATTCATTCGGGCAATAATATTACGAAATGTTTAGAACATGGAATATTTTCGGATTTCATTGTATTTTTATTCCTCTGTAAATGTAAGATAATTTTCTTAACACTGGCTGTGAAGCTTCAAGAGGGCCTGCAAAACATGACAAGTGTGTTTGGTGAGCTCACTGCTTTAAATAGCATTGCAGCATGTTCTTTGTGCTTCAGACCAGTCCACTGTGTGAGGAACAGTAACTTACTGATCAACACGAGTAGTTCTGACATCCTTAGGGCAAGATTTTAAGGTTGACCTTGACCCATTTTTGTGCGTCTCAGCACCTGGGGGGGTGCGTCTGTAAATCCAGACTTCCAAATTGTCACTCGTATAATTTCCTGTTGATCATCTGGTGCTGGTCGTTTTAGTTTGGACTTAGATATGTGTGACGGATTCTTTCCACATGCGGCGTAGACCTATATTGTTTTCTTAGTCATATGGAAGAATTCAAGTTCATTTCAAAAGGAAACTTTACTCAAAAATGAATTGTATCATCTTTTCTACTGTCGTCATTCCAAACACAAACTACTTTCATTCATCTTCAAAACACAAGTGAATCAATTATTAATATATTATTTCAACATTTTTGTCCATCCATTAAAATTTCACGAAACCAAAACTTTCATGCTTCAAAAAGTTCACGAAGACATCATGAAAGTAATCCATATAAATTAAGCCGTTTAATCCAAATATTCTGAAGAGACACATTCACTACATTCATATAATGAACTAATTTAATTTAGGGATGCTGATAAGCCTGTCAGGCTGGATGTACATTACACAGCTGCCTGCCACAAAACGAAATAATTAGAAATGAAACATTGATATGAGTTGAAAAATTTGAACGCAAAGCTTCTGTGAAGAAAGCAGTTGCTAGCAACAGCAAGTTCAAACTAGACAGACATTTAAGGGATACGGTGAGTCATTGCACTTATTACACAACATTTCACCACATAAATAATTATGGCAATAAAATATATTGATTTAAGATGAAACTGATTCGTTGCAGCTGCTGCGTGAGTCCACGATACCAGGATGACACAATTAAATAGTTCTACACATAATGTTGAATTGAGTTTTAAAGGGGTCCTATTATGCTTTTTCACGTTTTTCAACTTTAGTTAGTCTGTAATGTTGCTGTTTGAGCATTAAAAAGATCTGCGAAGTTACAAAGTTCAAAGTCCACTTCAAAAGGAGATATTTTATTTAACAGAAATCAAAAACTACAACGAATGACTCGTTTGGACTACAACGCATATTTTACGGGATATATCACAAATATCGACGAATGGGACGAGACCTGGTTGAGCTGCACTAGAGAAGGCAACGAGTGTTATCACTATGTCGGAGTAGGGTGACCATACGGGCCATTTTTACGAGATGCACCCTTGCTAGGATTTCTATAATATTGCCTAAAATATACAGGTTTGGGCTGTTAGCACTGTGCAGATCGATCGTTGTATGACATTATTTCAGGAGAGCTATAGAGAGCAGCGCAGACGGCTCCTTATGCTTTCAAATCGCTCTCGTGGTACTTTCTACTTCAGCTTCAAGTCGAACGAACAAACAAACATGTGCGTGTATTTGCATCGCTCTGATCGTTCTCACCTTCTCACATGCGACGCGCCACGATTGGTCGATTATGTACAATACCTGCATGTTCTTGGTCAAACTACTTTGGATGTTTTAGGCAATATAAAAATCATGACCAGGACGTGTCCCATATAAATGGCACATATGGCCACCCTATGTTGGAGACTGCTAGCTTTCCCAAGGCAGACGAACTTAGAGTGCTTACAATCATCCGGGTTTAAATCGCGCTCAAATTGATTTGATTTTGACGCAACAATTACACTGAAGCTCGCAGGCGGCTATGGTAAGGGGATGCAATTTCCCGACCAGGCGCCGAGTGCTGCCAATCACAACACACACTGGCCCAGCTAACCAATCACAGCACATTTCGTATTTCAGAAGGCGGGCATTCATTTGATACAGGAACTATTCGAGCCGTTCATGCCAGACTGGGGAGAGAGGTGTTGTAATAATGTAAAATATGTGAAAAAGAATGTGTTTTTCGAACAACCTAGTATGAGAGCCTGTTCTAGTGCACCCCCAAAACAAATTCAAGACTTTGTAAAAGAGCATAATAGGACCCCTTTAACGTTTTAAAAAGCTGTTACCAGCAAGTGAATAGTGCCGACTGCAGTTACCCGGATGAGCCTGTGTTATTAGTTTTTACTGGTTGTGTAATAATCAACTGATCAGAGCACATACATTGAGCTTGGTAAATACAGAAGCTCAACTGTACCTGCTTGACCTGCGAGAACAAACCTCATTGGTTATTGCGCATTAAAAAAGTTTGATTGAGCTTGTTCATAGTGTTTGATAGGCTCTATTTATGTGCATTTAAAATATTCAAAATGTTGTTATTTGTGTTGCCAAGAAGAAGTCTAATAGGTTTGGAACAGCTTGAGGGTAAAAATATGCTGACTGAATTTGAATTGTTTTGTGAGCTAGGCTTATAGGTGAACGTACTGTAGGCCTGCGCCTTAAAGGCTTAGTTCACCCAAAAATGAAAATTCTGTCATTTAATAACTCACCCTCATGTCGTTCCAAACCCGTAAGACCTTCGTTCATCTTCGGAACACAAATTAAGATATTTTTGATGTAATCTGAGAGCTCTCTGACCCTCCCATAGACAGCAAGGATAATACGAAACGTAGTAAGGACATCGATAAAATAGTCCATGTGACATCAGGGGTTCAACCGTAATTTTACGAAGCTACGAGAATACTTTTTGTAGAAAACAATAATAATTTAATTTATTCAGTAATTTATTCTTGTCCCCGAGTTACTGTCTTCTGCCATTTTGGAGAGTGTCCCAGAA
Organism: Sinocyclocheilus grahami; assembly: GCF_001515645.1. Taxonomy (NCBI): domain Eukaryota; kingdom Metazoa; phylum Chordata; class Actinopteri; order Cypriniformes; family Cyprinidae; genus Sinocyclocheilus; species Sinocyclocheilus grahami. The sequence continues at coordinate 307,881 of NW_015505855.1, forward strand.
CGTAACCACCGTTGTTTACGTTCAGCATGCGCGCATTTCTACTGAACGTAAACAACGCTGATTATGTTGATTACGTTCAGTGGAAACTCTCCAAACTGGTGGAAGACGGTAACTCGGGGAGAAGAATGGTTGAATAAATTACGTTATTATTGTTTTCTTTGTGCACAAAAAATATTCCCGTAGCTTCGTAAAATTACGGTTGAACCCCTGATGTCACATCGACTATTTACCGATGTCCTTACTACGTTTCGTATTATCCTTGCTGTCTATGGAAGGGTCAGAGAGCTCTCAGATTACATCAAAAATATCTTAATTTGTGTTCCGAAGATGAACGAAAGTCTTACAGGTTTGGAACGACATGAGGGTGATTAATTATTGACAGAATTTTCATTTTTGGGTGAACTAACCCTTTAAAGTAGGATAATTAATTATGCTACCTGACAAGACAGCTTGATTGAGCCAAACTCTAAAAGAGCATCACATGTATTCTTCATGCATAAAACAATCTCAGAAAGCATTGTGACTAAAATATTTAAAATGCCTGACATCCAATTTCTGAAAAAAATGTTGATTATAACCATTTAGAATTCATTCCGTACTGGAAAGTATTGATTAAAAATGATTTAGTGCAATTCATCATCGATTATTGTACTCATTTGTACTACATACTTATTAGAGTATTGGCATGTTAGCTTAGCAGTGCTAGCAAATAATGCTTTTAAAATCAGATGAGTCAAGTTTCCCGCTGTTCTTGTGGTTTGTGGAGTTCATGTTTATATGAAATGTTCCAAATCAGTGATTTATGAGATCTGTGAGTGGTGATTTCACTGTTTTCATTGGCTTTCGATGACTGTTGCCAGGTGAATTGATATGCTGTGGAATGGCTACATATATGATATGATATGATATGGCTACATATGTTACACAGGCCACATGTTGGCAACCACAAGCATGTTGTTCAGGATTTAGGGTGTATGAACGTCTGGGGAGGAAATTGGGTGATGGACAGTGAGCATCTGGGAGTCTGAGAGAAAGCCCCATTGGAGATCATTATAAATATGTAAACATACACTGTATGATGGTTTTGGGGCAGCTACATGCTAGGGATTACATCAGAGAGCACTACTGACAAGCAAGAATCTGTGAAAGTGATGCTCTGTCATGCATTCAAAAGTTGAGTAAATTGTAGCTTTTCTATGTCACATACTTTAGGCTTCAATTGGCTGAAAATAATTGGTAAGAGAAAGGTTCGGTTGTGATTTTAGAAATTACATTCACTGTAGTCTCGTTGCTCTTTACACACCATTCCAAATGGATTCTGTCAGATCTTTCTCTAGTGTTGTGGCACCAAAGATACCTGGTTATTTCCTTAACATATTGAGTCTTGGTGCTCATGTGGGAAACGGGAGTTCAAATCCAGCTTGCAACATTCCTATTTCTCACTTCGTTGCTGTATAATTTCTTTCTTTCTCATCACTATCCATATTATAATTGATTGTTTGATTGTTGAAATGATTGTTTTCTTGTGGTGTCAAAATAGCAAAACAGTTGTTTTTTTCGTGATTTCAACATCAACCTGAAACCGAATACAATAATAAATAATAATAATAAAAACAAATTGTTTTCATTTCCGTTTGTTATGAGCAAAAGCAACTATTTTTTTATGTCAACATCACGAAAAAACAAGAAAGAAAGAAAATAATAGTTGGCCTCCGGCTTTCGTAAGTAAGAGGAAAAAATGCAGTAAATTTAAATGATACTCCTTGAAGAAAGGGGGTTGGGATTCTCATAAACTGCAGTAGCAGGTTGTACAGGTTTGACATGGGTTGGGTCCACGGAAGGAAGAGAGAGAGACGCTTCAATCTTGCCTCTTTTTAACTTGTCTTTGTCTCTTTTGTGTGCAGTCTTCCACCTACCATATATATATAAAGAGCTTTTTGCATGGCTCTTTTTGCGTGTCAGTGTAGTAGCCATCCTCCTTACTCTGTTATCCAGGAAGATTTGATAAATATATTTGAATGTTGTGCAGATTAGACACTAATGTGTTCCTGAAAGTTTTTAGAAATGTTTTTTTAAGGCATTTCTTCAAAGCATCTATATTTTGGTTTAGACCGTTTTGAAGATCATACTCTGAAACAGGCAAAGAGCTTCTCCATGTAGGGCAGTGTTAGCAGGATCTTGTCAAGTTGCCTGGTGAAATAAAACACACTTAAACTGACGTCGATACAGCATTTAGATTCACATATTCTCTTAACGGCCCATTAAACCATCAGAGGGTTCAGCGTAACTTGCCCATGCCTTAAAATGCCGTCCTTATCTGTAATCCGACCTAGGGCAGCAGCTGCTAGTCTACTTGTTGCCCTGTTGTTCTTCGTGAAAGGGTGTGTGTGTGTGTGTGTGTGTGTGTGTGTGTCGGTGTGGAGTGTGCAAAAGGAGGGTTGTTGATGAGCAAAGGCCTTTTCCCTGTTGACAAGCATTGCAGCTGTTTTTCCAAGTCTCCGAAGAGAACTGCCTCCTGTCTGTGCTGCTCAGCCTCTGTCAGACAGACTGAATTTGTGAATCGCTAAAAAATAATGGTTATTTATCCACCTAGTATCACAAGATGCAGTATTAGCTCAGAATGTAGCAGAATGTTCTTGTCAAGTGTTGAGTCTAATTTGTCCTAATAAAACATTTCTGGCTCAACTCAACTGAAAATATAAATGAATAAATAAATGCAATTAATTACATTACCCTTGTAATTCTTTAAAATAGGTCACATATTTTTTTAATAATTGAAATTCAATAATAATTTAATTACTTTAAGCATAGTGTAAAATCAGTAATCATTACCATGATGTATAAATATTTTATGATATACGCTATTGTTTAAATGTTTGGGGTCACTAAGCTTTTTAATGTTTTTAAATGAAGTCACTTATGCATTTATTTGCAACAATATTGGAAAATATTATTACAATTTAAAATAACCATTTTATGTGGACATGTTTTAAAATGTAATTTATTCCTGAGATCAAAGAGTTTTCAGCATCATTACTCCTTCAGAAATCATTCTGATATGCTAAATTGCTGCTTCATAAACATGTATTATTATTATTATTATTATTATTATTAATGTTGTGCACAATTGTGCTGCTTAATATTTTTGTGAAAACTGGGATACATTAATTTCAAGATCCTCGATGAATAGAAAGTTCGAAAGAAGAGCGTTTTTATGAAATAAATCTTTTGTAAAATTATCAAAGTCTTTACTGTCACTTTTGATCAAATGCATGCATCTGTGGTGAGTAAAAGTATTAATTTGTTTAATCCAAACGTTTGAACAGTTGTGCATATTTACAATGTAAAATAATTTAATACAATTCATTTTTTTAGCATTACAATAATTCGAATAACTATAGTTATTCATTGTCATGAAGATTATATCAGTGTTATTTTTTTCTGTTGATTTGGCGGTGAATATATGAAGCTGGCATTCATTAGAGCTTTCTTGAGATTCATTCAGCAAAAGCAAGTCAGATAGTCAGAAGTCGGTCAAATAAATCCCCCTCAAAGTGTTTATAATAGCATAATGTGGGGTTAAAGGTTTAGACAAGATGCTTCTTTAATGAACACTGGTTATCCATCAAGAGTGTTGGATGCTTTTGGTTTGTCACTTGATTCTGTAAACCGATGTCTCTTCAGAGGCCAAGCGCTGCTGGAGTCGGCGGGTGACCTTTTCATGATGTCTGCTCACAGATAAGGCAACATGCTTGAAACCAAGGTCAATATTTACTCATCAGAACTACACATAAATACCCAAACATAAGGGAGAAAATGCACAACAATTCACATGCTTTAAGAAAGAAACAGCCGTGTGTATGTTGACTGTTAATAATATGCGTGATTTCTAGTTCAGTTGGCTATGTGAAAGTTATGAACCCAGTACACATACAACAGCAGTATTGTCCTTGGGGAGAGCTCTGTGTGTTTCCTGAGCCCTAGTGGATGCCTAAATTGGTCAGGCAACCCACACTCCCACTCCCACCCCCACCCCCTATGATTTCCCTGTTCTTCAGGCCTTTTTTGGACTGGGGTGCTCGTAAGCGAGAGGGAAGGAGAGAAGTGGACGGGAGGGGAAGGACGGAGGTGTGGGTGACACAACGGATCTCCTGAGAGAGAGAAAGAGAGAGAGAGAGAGGGCGAGAGAGTGTGTGTGTTAGCAATACTGTGGCTTTCTTAATAAGGGCATGTCTGGAATGTCAGCCCTTCTCTCTCTGTAGGTCCATACCAGTGGTCCTCTAGTACCTCCGATAACCGCTTTAGCTCCTCTCGTGCTGTTTCTGAAGTCCAGTGTTTTGGTTTTGGTGGTTTTTCTTTCATATTTGCCATATTATGGATATTAGAGTCACTAGTTGGGATGAATACTTAAATTCCTCAACTAAAAATTCTGTAAATATTTTAGACTCGGCTTTAGACATGGTTTTAATGGATTTCGGCCAGAAAAAAATATAACGGAAATTTTTAGTGATGTTTTTCACTTTGTATTAACCACAAATGTAGTTAAATATAGCTTAGCAGTGATACATATATTGTAAAGCATTTATGTCTTGGAGAAAGTTGCAGTATGTTTGAATGCCGAGGAGCGTTCACCAAATCCATGGCCACAAAAATGCTTTGAGGGCAGTTCTTATTAGTTCACTCTGTTTTTCAGAATCATTTTGCATATGGCCTCAGTGACTTCTTTAAAGAATGAAGACACAGATTCTAATTTCCTTAAGATGAATGCCTATATGTGTCACGCTACGGTGAGATAAACACACGAAGAAGATGAAGATTAATGCAAATAGTCTTTAATAAATCCACACAAGGGTAAATCCAGGACATAACAGGCAGGAAACACACGTAGGGACATAGTAGACCGGACGACAAATAGTGAATTGAACACAACTTAAATAGGAGGGCTGATGAGGGTAATTAATGATATACACACCTGAACCAAATGACAATAATCAGACATGAGGGAAAACTAAGTCACACAGAACACATGAGCAATGAAAACACCAAAAGTCCAATGGGGTGTGACAATATGTTTGTTTTTAGAGAAATGGTCTCCAACTTTAATTAGGGGCAGTTATGATAGATCACAAAGTCTATATACACTGCCATTCAAAATATTTTTTTCTTAAAGAAATTAATAGCTTTATTCGAGAAAGACACATTAAATTGATCAAAGGTAACAGTAAAGACATTCATAATGTTATAAAAGATTTACATGTAATATAAACGCTGACCTTTAATGCACCTTATAATGCATTGTATGATCTCATGAATAATAGTAACCACAGTTAGTACAGTATAATGCTTATCTATTCATTAGAAAGTATAATGCATTAAAACACATGAAAAACAAACCTTCAAATATTATGTAATGAAAACACCAAAAGTCCAATGGGGTGTGACAATATGTTTGTTTTTAGAGAAATGGTCTCCAACTTTAATTAGGGGCAGTTATGATAGATCACAAAGTCTATATACACTGCCATTCAAAAGATTTTTTTCTTAAAGAAATTAATAGCTTTATTCAAGAAAGACACATTAAATTGATCAAAGGTAACAGTAAAGACATTCATAATGTTATAAAAGATTTACATGTAATATAAACGCTGACCTTTAATGCACCTTATAATGCATTGTATGATCTCATGAATAATAGTAACCACAGTTAGTACAGTATAATGCTTATCTATTCATTAGAAAGTATAATGCATTAAAACACATGAAAAACAAACCTTCAAATATTATGCATTTTAACTTTAGTTACAAATATTTATGAAAATATATATTATATTACAATGTACATTATCAACCCCAGTGTATGGGGGTAACACATTAAAAGTAACTTGAATTACATAATCAGATTATTTCTTTCAAGTAGCTAGTAAAGTAACGCATTACTTTTAAATTTACAACAAAATATCTGAGTTACTTTTTATAATAAGTAGCGCAAGTTACTTTGTTTTCCATTTATTGATTGAGACCTCTCTTGTTTCCATGTTGAGTATTGCAAAAGTAATGTAACGTATTATGTTCCATAAAAAGTAATGAAGTAACGCAATTAGTTATTTTTTTTAGGAAAGTAACTTTACATTACTTTTAAAAGTAACTTTCCCCAACACTAATTATCAATACCTTTATAATGCATTATACAAAAAGGCTTCAAGTTAATTTTTACCAAATTTTCTATACATCAAAGATTCCTGATACAATTTATCAAAGTTTCCACAAAAATATTTTGTCGTCTTACCAACCCCAGACTTTTGAGAGTTGATAATGAAAGTTTATATAGTGTATTGAAATATTAATTGTGGGATTGGAAAAACAGAACAAGGCCATGAATTGAATACAAGCTGTTCAATTTGATTTAGTTAGACGTAAGAAACATATAAGAAAACAAATATTGCAATGATTTTATTGTCTTGAATTTGGCCTTTTTTTTCATAAAGACCATGCCAGTTGGTTAGTTTTGCCCTTTTTATTGAGTCATGAAAACTTGTGAGTAGTGGTCGACCGAAATATCGCCAAGGCCGATATATCGACCGATATATGGCACTTTTCAAATATCGGCATCGGCCGATTAGTTTTTCTGTTTGGCCGATGCATTCGAGGCGGGACTTTTATTTTGACAGCGCTGAGAGCGGCAGCGCCTGAGCACATAGTGCTCACATTCTCCCTCTTGTTCGCTGTTGTCGTTAACAGTTCTGTCTAATACGGATAGAAGTCTGTCTAATATGATATCATATCAGATAGAACTGTTAAACAAAGGAATTAAAATGTATACAAAAAATATTATAACGATTGCTCTTATATTATTAATAATAGAAAGGCAAACATTATAATACTTTCTCGTTTACTGTCAGCATTCAGCAAATACGCATTTACATCATTTAAACAAATCTTTGAATGGCTAATGAACATTTAATTTCACAAACCTTGCAAACTTAGTCGAATCACAGATCTTGTGAAGTGTGCATGTGACCTGCATGCGTGTTCTCTGCGTGACTTTCGGTCTGTGCAGATTGAATGCTTTAAACATTATATTCGTGATTTCAAATTATGCTGGGCTTTATGCATTTGCCCTCATATTCATATCATTTTCACTGTGTGCTGTATGTAAAATGACTGTTACCTTGGATTTATTTGAAAAAATAATAATAATATTCCCAATGCATTCCCAATCCTTTTTAATTATATTTTTTATTAAATATTTATTTGTGGAAAATACTTTGTCATCTAAAGTATAAGTATGTTTTATTTAGCAAATTAATTTTTGTATCCATTTTCAAATTATTTCACATTTCTTAAATATTAATTAAAATAAATACAATTATATCGGCTTTATATCGGCCACCCTGCTTTGACCAGATGTAAGTGAGGATAGCAAAATAAACTGAACTGTGATATATTATACCCAAAAATTCTTGATACAGTGGACTACCAGTAAAACTGATACAAATTTGCCACCAAAAATTATTCAGACCGAGTCTGGGGAAAAATTTATGTTCAGGTTTGCATGAAACTGGTTGACAGCATGCCTAGGAGACTATATGGTGTCATTAAGGCTAAGGGTCACCCGACAAAGTATTGATAGCTGTATGAATCATTTTTGGTTGATTGTAATCCATTACATACCTTTCTATCAAAGTTATCTGACATTATCAAGCTGAATTTGTTCTGACACAGTTTAACTCTGAGTTCTTGTCATATTTTATTACCATTTTCTAAACTATAGTGAATAAACTGTGATAATGTGAGAAATGGTTAAGGTGTCTGAATACATTTAGGTTTGACTGTATCTATTTGATAAATGAAGTTAACCAACTAACATTATACATACTCTTTTGGTTTCTGTATCCAATATTTAAAAAATGTACAAATGCAATGAAAATATTGGTATCGGTACTCGGTATCGGCAAGTACCAAAAATAAAAGTATCGTATCGGGCAAGTACTGGAAAAAGTGGTATCGGTGCATGTGTCAGTACGAGTTTGAGTCATTTTTGCAAATCAGTTCATTCAAGCTGTCTTCTTCAATTAAATGAGTCAGTGTGATTGCACATAGTCATTTGGAATTCTTCATTCTTTAAAATGTTTAAAAATGTTTTTCACATTTTCTAGTAAGCCAAGCCGATGTAGTAAATATTGCTGCTTATTGCTATATATTGTTGTGCTATATTGTGAACAATGAAATTAGAACACTTTTTTTTAATTATCGGAGTATTTGAGTTACATACAGTGGTGGAAAGAGTACTGGAAAAATATACTCAAGTAAAAGTACCATTACCTTCCAAAAAATGTAGTGTGAGTAGAGTAAAAGTACTTGTCCAAAAACCTACTTGAGTAAGAGTAAAAGAGTAGCCTATTTAAAAGTACTCATGAGTACTGAGTAGTGAGTACTGAGCTGTGGATTCTACCCCCTCATAATAAACGCTGTACACCGCAATTTATACATTTTAAAAACATTGTACATTCTGTAATTCACATTATCTTATTAAGAGTATCTTATCATCCAGCAATTTTAATTTTGACTGCCAACTCTTTAAAGTACATCAAAACAGCACAGAAACAGTATTCAGTTGAAGAAAAGATGAAAGTTATTCTCAGTACAATCATCCCCATTTAAATCATAAAGCCACTGAGACAGAATATGCTGTTGTGGCACATAAAATATTAATGTTTAGAACCGTGCAAATACAAACACCATTAGAAACTCATAGCTCAGCATCACACACCATGATATGGGTTAAAATGAGAGCCCATTT
>NW_015505855.1:317421-319339 GCF_001515645.1 Sinocyclocheilus grahami
TATTACATCACGCGCTGGCACAGATGCAGTATATTAACGCCACGGGTCATCAATAATGTCCAGATTTGGTACTCAATTTGTGTTTCCAACAGTGTTTCCAACACACTTTTTCATAGCGCGCATCATGCGCTTAAACTCATCAAAAGTCAACAAGTTCCACAAGCAACAACGACTTATCCAAGTGACCGCTGCAGAACGCACGCGAGAGAGAGACGAGGCAGCGCAGATTGCGCGTCTCAAAAGTGAGTGGGGAATTTACCGAACGTGGCACTTGCGGGAGTTAACACTGTACACAATCCCCGCAACCTCACACCAAATTTCAGGCCGTGTAGATAGACATATATACTTGATACTTTAAAGGAGTGGATTCATGTTTGTTTGGGTGTCTTAGTGTATAAATTACTACATATTTACAGAGATATGTCTGGCTGCTACCAAGCACATATTTTCTAAAAGGAGGTCAGTCCATGATTGTTTACAGGCCAACTAGAGTTATAGAAAACAAACATTGTGACTTTTTTGAATATTGAACTGAAAGGAAATGTAGCATTTAAGCCCTATTCATATTAAATGTGAATTTTTGTCCCAAATAGTTTACCTTTATTTACAGAAAAAACAGCAATAATGTGAAATATTTTTACAATTTAAATAATGGTTTTTATATTGGGCCGGGGCCGTCTGGGGTTTGAGCCCCGGCACATAGACCCGTCTCCAGGGCTCGACATTAACGCTTCGTTAACCCCAGACAGGTAACATGATTAAAACATCAGTAACCAAAAATAACTATGTAAACACCAAAACGCAAGTATTATTCTGATTGTATTACATTTACAGTAAGTGGCGAATAGTGGATATAGCCACTGTATATAATGCATCTATTGACAGTATAAGGTTGCGCTGCTGAGGCGAGGCTCCCGCAGCCTCTCCAGGAGAAATCAAAACGTGCAACACTAAGAAACTCAGCATCCTGAGGTAAACATTCAAAATGGAAAGTTTTTATATTTAAAATACAGTTAGTTAGGCAACATCACACAACGTTTTCACCATTACGACTGTTTAATAGTTCTATAAACAGTTCAATAAGCAAATACAATAATACTAGGTCACTTACATTTTAGGTGGAAACAGCGCATCTCACAGCAACCAGCAGATTCACTGCTGAATGATTCCGTGTTTTGAACGATTCGGTTAAGTGAGTCAAAGTTTCATTAGCCCATGCATAAACATCTGATGAATCTGCCGTTTGAATGAAATTTTATTTAGTTGAAAAGTATAAATTTCCACCATAATTTCTTGTTTGTATATTCAAAAATATTAAAAATAATCTCATAATATTATTTAATGCAGTTGTATTTTTCAGTGTAAATGATTTAATTTGATAACGTATAGATAATCACATTATTATAATTGAATTTATAGATGAAATATAAGAATTTGAAATGAAATTATTAATGAGATTAGTGAGAAAAGGCCCTCTATAAAGGTAAAAAAAAATGCCCTTGGATAAAATATAAAAAGTATGCAGATTTATATGTCATAGCTGATAGAAAACTAAATTCACTAAACTTCAGAATAAATTAGGGCTGGACGATATGGCCAACATTTATATCACGATATATTTCTTAATTTCGGTCGATACGATATAATTCCGATATCGATATGAACACTATTAAAAAAGCCTCATAAAAACGGCCAAGAATAGCCACAACAGATGTCTGTACCTACAAACTTATGAAAAATGAATTTGCCAACTCTATGAAACCTACTCCTATAAAACTATATCATATTTTAGGAAATAAATAAATGTTCACCTTTTATTGGTATTTAGCCTTCATACAAACAAGAAATCTGAAATCATTGTCAAATAAATCTCAGACTCTCCTTATTAATATTAATATTTTTTACTTCAAACTATAGG
>NW_015505855.1:320162-342945 GCF_001515645.1 Sinocyclocheilus grahami
ACACTGTACGCAATCCCCGCAACCTCACACCAAATTTCAGGCCGTGTAGATAGACATATATACAAGATAGACATATATACAAATCATTTAGTAAGCAGAAATCCGAAATTTACCTTAACATATTAAGTTAGAGGAAGATGCGACTGACTTGATGCTTGAAGAATGCGCTTCCAGCAGCCATGATAAACAGTTGGCGGTTAAAGTTTTCTATGCACAATTTGATTTGACGAAAGTCACGAGACCTATTACTCTCTATCCAATCACGTTGATGGATAAAAATGAAATTAAAATAAGCATGTAACGACCACAAACGGAGGAAAATAGCGGAGTAAAAGTACCGATATGTCACTTAAAATGTACTCAAGTAAAAGTAAAAGCACACATCTTTTAAACTACTCAAAAAAGTACAATTACTGATAAAAACTACTTAATTACTGTAACGTGAGTATTTGTAATTCGTTACTTCACACCCCTGGTTACATACATACTGATTAACAAATATTGATATGTTGTTCAACCCCTATTAGTGCTTGCATTGATTGATTTGTGAACAGCCGGCCTCCATTGTCTGCTTTTACCATGACATTGGCCAATCTTGCTCAGCTTGTCTTGTTGACACCAAGGAAATTTATCAGTGCCTTCACTATCTTGATTTTCAATACCACTGCTATTAATACCCTCCAGCTCACGAAAGCTGTAAAGCACTGCCTTGAAAATCTGATATCTCGTCACCTGAACTTCACTTGACATCAGGAGTCTGAAAAATCTGGCGCCTTGCTCGGCAGCTCAGTGTGTCCTCCGCTCCGGCAGCCATTTTGTCTTTCCTTTCCAATTCTCCTCTTTCCGCTGTCACATAATGAGATTAACTGATTGACAGGACTTATGCAAATGATTATATGATCCCACAAGATTCTTTATTTAAAGTAGGGTTGGGAGACGCTCCAGTGCCAAAGGGAGATTCATGATCACACCATCTGGAATGACTGGAGTTACTGTCAACCCTCCTATTGGTCTTGAGCCGTCTCAATTAACCAGTTATTGTAAGACAGCCTGGAAGGGGCAGCTGATGCTCCTCTAAAGTCGGCTGAGACCTTATGTCTTTCCAAATCTGTATTCCTTCTTCCACAGAACACAAAGTTAGATATTTGGACGAATCTTCATGTAGTTGTTTAACGGTTCATGATTATGGTGATTTATGTGCTATATTTTTCAAATCTTTAGAATCCACACGATAGTTTTGTATGAGGAACAGACAAAAAATGAAATATTTATTCACTGAAAATCTGTTAATTCAAGGTCCATATTGTGACAGGATCACAGAGTTAGTGAGCTGATCTCTGATTCATGAACGAATCAGTTCAATTCTTGCATGAATTGTTCAGTTCAGTCAGATTTGTGACTCAGACAAACTGATTTTTTGTTTTAAAAAAAAGTTTAATTTAGTGGATCAGTGATCTGGTGATATCTAATAGGTTCTGAGTGAATAAAGACATACATTTCAGTCTGTTCATATGACTTGGAAAATAGCGAATGATCTGTATGGGCAAGTCGTCATGAAATGGTACTGTAGTAGCAACAGATATTTTCTTCCGAATGATGATATATATATGAGTGAAATGGATTATCGAAAATGTAAAAAAAAAAATAAAAATGTAGGCTGAGCATTTGGTTCTGTGTGTAAGTTTTTGATTGGATTCAGGCAGATCTGAATAAAATCTTGCAGCCAATTGTAAGAAAGGGGCGGGGTTTAAGTGGATCTTGTTTTGTGTGCTTTGCTCACTCCAACTCTCTGATTGGTGGAATTTTCTACACAGAATCATGGGTAATGTAGTTTTTCACCAGAAATTCTGCTAATGAAAAAATTATTATTTTCAAAAGTAAATTGAATTGGTTGTAGAAATGCATACACCATTGATTGACAACCTCGAAGCTCGCAACAGGTCTGTCTGTACAGGTTAATAAGTTATAGTTAAAAATTTATTTCCCTGTGGAGAAAATGAATGGAAGTTTTACTTCCGGTACATGATGGTTGCATTCTATTGATGTCTGTCATTTTGCCAGAAAATCGACTTTTTGATGAAAAATTACTAGGTCAAAAAAAAAAAGTAAATAAATAGATGAATCTTTCAAAGTAACATCAAGAACATACATTTTAAAAATAGATACTATGAATTTCCTTTTTATGCCAATAGACATGGGGGAAAAAAACACTGTGTGAAGATTCTTCAAAAAAAAAAAAAAATTATTTTGTGTTTCACAGAGAAATAACACCACACTGGTTTGACACAATATGAGGGATTGATTTTGTTTTTTGTTTTATGAAAAAGAATTACAAATTTTGGATGAACGATTCCTTTAATTGTGACCTCCTGTTGTTCTTTCGGTCTCTCTCCTAGTCCTGGGTGTGAGGGCTCACGTAGGGGCCCAGGTGGAGCCGCCATCATTGCAGCCAACGAGTGGAGCACCAGCGAGAGCCCGGAGGAGGGGCAGGAGGATGAAGTGGATGGGATGGACAAGGCCGGAATGGAAGGTGATGCAGAGGGCATCTGGAGCCCTGACATCGAACAGAGTTTCCAGGAGGCTCTGGCCATTTATCCCCCCTGTGGCCGCAGAAAGATCATCCTTTCAGACGAAGGCAAGATGTATGGTGAGTCCTTAAAAAGCTGAATACGCCCGTCGAGAGTCAATTGATGGACTTAGTGCTCAGATCACACTTTGCCGGCAAAGCAATAGCAACTTAGGAGAGTAGAAGTCATTCTTATGATTCTTATTTGAAGATTTTCCAAATATCTCAATAAAAAAAAATCACAAATCAGCTATTTATTGCAGTAGCACTGATGCTGGAAAAAATGTTTGTGAAACACGGTAAGGACAAACAGGGTCAATGCAAGCTGTGGGAGTTTTGTTGAAGTGAATCAGAGGGTGAACTTATGACACTTCCCACCTCCAGATTTTCCCATTCCCACATGGGATCCACTGACAGGAATGCTGTGTCTCCCTTTTGAGTCAGCTTTCACAATAAAGCACGAGTCAGCCTCCTGCCTTATATCACGTGTGACAGTTTTCTATTTATCATAGCCATGACTGGGTGTATGATTGAGACATGACTCATTAGTTATTAAAATTACTTGATACTTTAAAGGAGTGGATTCATGTTTGTTTGGGTGTCTTAGTGTATAAATTACTACATATTTACAGAGATATGTCTGGCTGCTACCAAGCACATATTTTCTAAAAGGAGGTCAGTCCGATATTATCAATATTGAAAAAGTTTTTTCCACTTTACAATTCCACTTTTAATCAATTTAATGCATCCTTGCTGAAGAAAAGTAGGCATATTAATGTATTTAGTGTGTATGTAATGTTATTTTACTTCCATGGCACCATTCTAGGAGAGGAACAACATATTCATTGACATTTTAGCAGTAAGCATGTGAATTACTAGATTTTGGGCATGAAAACAACAAACGACAATAAATGTGACCACACTTTAAAGTGATTTTTTTGGCACATTTGTGATGTTATAAATCACTAGCATGAATATTCAGTAATTACTATAGACTAGGCCAGGATTAGACTGTCACATTGATAAACTCGACTTTATGACCTACCCCTAATCCTTTTGTTAACCAATTGTGGTACGCATTAGGATTAAATATAAGATTGCCCACACAAATGAGCTCATTTGTCTTTGGGGTATTTTGAACTTTGACCCTCACTGTAGAATAAGGCTTATGGAGACCGGCCCACATTCTTTTGTTTTTCCATTTGGCTTGAAGGGGACACACATTCCACAACTCTGCGGCCTTGTCCTCCGCCGTAATACTCCACCCACGTCTGTCACACGAGCTCTAATCCCCCTCACAACAGATGAAGGTTTGTTTCAACAGCCAGGCATTTTGTCCTTTTGTGGTAGCTTACATTATCACACAGAGGCTCTTGGGCCCGCTCTGTTCCCTCCGTATGACAAGATCATCCCCTTCCACTCTCTTTACAAACAGCCCATCCCATTACGATACTCCTGCCAGGACCCTGATGTCAATATCCGAAAGCGAACAGTCTCCTGATATGCCCCCTCTCTCTCTTCCACCCCCAGCGCACACAAGTTTACTGGCCGCAATGTATACTTTGACTAGACAGCACTAAAATAGTCTGGCTATCTGATGCTGGCAGGAGAGAACTGCCCTAGTGACTTTGTGGATTGTTTTTGCTCTCTCAGAGTTTGCTGTAGACATTTTAGTAAAGTTGCAGCGAGATATCTATTGTCACTAGATATCTGAAAACTAATAAGTAAAGTAAGTCTAAACCCAAGAATGAATCCAGAATCCTGATTGTCATAATTTGCTGCACCATCTTGTGTTTGCTCTGTTACAAAACATACCTACTTTATTTTATAGCAAAACATGCTAACGGTCGTGGAACCTTGTATATAACTGATATGAAACACTGTACATAAGCAACAACTTGCATAATAGTCACTGGTGCTCAAGTATGTAGAATTGCGTTCCTCACATCAACCACATAGAGATTTCAGTAGAATTTAACGTTAGCATGATGCTAAGTTAACATTGTTATTCTTTAATCACCAATTATTGTATTATCACAAATAATACATGGAACACAAATATTTAGTCAAATCATCCATGTTTAATTCAATTGAATGTATTTTATTAATATTGAATTAACCATGGTTTTATTTAGGGCTGCACAATAAATCGCATGCGATATTGAACGCGCATCTTGTCAGAAAGCCGGTTCTGTAATCAGTATTGGACATTATTTAATAGAGAGCACATTAATACCAACTCAGAATTATTCATGGAAAACTATGTATTTTTTAAAGGGTTAGTTCACCCCAAAATGAAAATTCTGTCATTAATAACTCACACTCATGTCGTTCCAAACCCGTAAGACCTTCGTTCATCTTCGGAACACAAATTAAGATATTTTTGATGAAATCGGAGAGCTCTCTGACCCTCCCATAGACAGCAAGGCAACTGTAATGTTCCCAGGTCCAGAAACGTAGTAAGGACATCGGTAAAACAGTCCATGTGACATCAGTGGCTCAACTTCAATTTTGCGAAGCTACGAGAATACTTTTTGTGCGCAAAGAAAACAAAAATAACATAATTTATTAAACAATTCTTCTCCCCCCGATTTACCGTCTTCCGCCATTTTAGAGATTATCACAACGCATACGCATGCTTTCCCCTAAGCGTAAACAACGCTGTTTACGCAGATTACGTTCATGCACGCACTTTCCCCCCAGAACGTAAACAATGCTGATTACATCGAATACGTTCTTGGATACTCTCTAAAATGGCGGAAGATGTAACTCGGTGGGGAAGAATTGTTGAATAAATTGTTATTTTTGTTTTCTTTGCACACTAAAAGTATTCTCGTAGCTTCGCAAAATTTAAGTTGAACCACTGATGTCACATGGACAGTTTTGCCGATGTCCTTGCTACATTTCTGGGCCTGGGAACATTACAGTTGCCTTGCTGTCTATGCAGGGTCAGAGAGCTCTCACATTCCATCAAAAATATCTTAATTTGTGTTCCGGAGATGAACAAAGGTCTTACGGGTTTGGAACGACATGAGGGTGAGTTATTAATGACAGAATTTTCATTTTTGGGTGAACTATCCCTTTAAGGTTTTCAGTTACTGAGAAAGGTGCCATTTTTATAGTTGATTGTAAATTTGTTGAATTTTATGAATTTTTCCATATGCAATAAAACTAGCTGGATATAGAATGTAGAATGAAGTTGAATGTACAAAATATGACAGAATATATGATGATTATTTTACAGTGGTATTCATAAATTGATTTAAAAACTCTTCTTTGCTCCTTAGTTAGAGTTAAAAAAAAAAAACCTTGCTTTTTTGTAGTTGATTAAAAGAAGATCATTCTGACTTAAGAAATTCTCATTCTAAAGAGCATCTGATTAGACAAAGGTACAAAAGAGTCATCAATATTTTAGGTCTATTTTTCCTAAAGGGAAAGACTTATTTATTAAAGGGATAGTACACTAAAAATTCTGTCATTAATTACTCACCCTCATGTCGTTTCAAACCAGACCTTTGTTCATCTTCAGAACACACATTATTTTTTATGAAATCTGAGAGCTTTCTGATCCATTTACAGCAACACAACCACCACGTTCAAGGCCCAGAGAGGTAAGGACATCATTAAAATAGTCCATGTGACATCAGTGGTTCAACCATAATTTTATGAAGCTACGAGAATACTTTTTGTGTGCAAAGAAAACAAGACTTTATTCAACAATTTCTTCTCTTCCATGTCCATGTAAACAAAATTCAATTATGCCGTAAAGCAGCTCTAAAAAGAGGACAATAGTAACCAGTCAATTTTCTAGTTTTCCAGTTTAGACTACACTAGGATGGGCTCAAAGCTGAAATAAATGTCATCTTTTATTATGATGCCTTAAAGTACTATCTATGTCATTATAGCCAGCTCATTATGTTTTGCAATAGGAATATTTTGTCTCAGGTATGCTGTGGAAACTGAAGGTTCGAGTTTCATTTTGTCCTGATCATCATCGCTAGAATTTAGCGGCCATTAATGTTCCTCAGAGCTTCATTACTCACCGCAAAACTCCCGCTGTCTTCTAACAGAAAGCAGCTTTTCTAATAAAATTCACTCTCTTTGCACCATGGAAAGACTGGTTAAACAATCCGATTTTCCCATCCAGTGTCTGGCTGCTATAATGAGCTTGATTTGTCATCCTGCACCTGTGATGTCTTGCCAAGTTTCTTGTTTAAAGTCTCGACCTGCAATCATTTTAGTTTATCGCCAGTGTGTCAAAGCTCTTTGAGAAATAATACATCAACGCTAACGCTTAGCAAATGATCTCAATGTCTTTTCTGAGTTAGGCTAATTTGTGGCTCTGTTCATCATTACGCATCCTTTTATGTTAGTAGTAGCCATATACTGAGCTTGTTGATATCTGTTCTGTTCAAATCTGTCAGCAAATTTTCATTGTGGGGTCAGCTATTGCTTTAAAATAGGGAAAGTACTGAAGAAAGCAACAAACATTAAGAAGACTATAGGGATCTGTGGAGGAGTAAAGGTTGAGAACTTAAGGGTCAGTAGGTGGAGGTTTGCTCTTTAGGAGTGGTCAAAGGTCAGGGTGTGGACACTGCCCTTCCGTGTTTTAAAGTATTAGAAGGCTTAATTTCACTGAGAGATACATGAACGCGCCAGGAGCTGTGATCTTAAGATGTTCTGCACTTCAGATAAGTGCTAGCCTGAAGGTGGTATTGTGAGTTGGTATCATTTAAAAACATTTTTGACCTTTTGATCTCACAGTGGAGATGGACCAACTGGCCAGTTGTCTCATGCTCCAACTCGCATGGTTTGACAATTTAGGTGTGTGTTCGTATCCGTTTCAGAACAAGTCAAAACATGTTCTGCCAGATTGCCAGTGGCTCAGACAGGATCTTCCAGAAATGAACTCACACACACATATTTACATGTACTGTTTGCAATTATTGCCTTTGCATATCTACGTCATAGTTGTTATATTTATGAATATTGCTAGTGACTACTTTTCTTCTGTTACTGAGTGAGCTTATTTTCCTTAATCTCAAGAAATCACCTAAAATACCTGTTTCTTTAGTAGACAATTCAAGTTTCTGTCCAGGAGCTGTGATCTTAAGATGTTCTGCACTTCAGATAAGTGCTAGCCTGAAGTGGTATTGTGAGTTGGTATCATTTAAAAACATTTTTGACCTTTTGATCTCACAGTGGAGATGGACCAACTGGCCAGTTGTCTCATGCTCCAACTCGCATGGTTTGACAATTTAGGTGTGTGTTCGTATCCGTTTCAGAACAAGTCAAAACATGTTCTGCCAGATTGCCAGTGGCTCAGACAGGATCTTCCAGAAATGAACTCACACACACATATTTACATGTACTGTTTGCAATTATTGCCTTTGCATATCTACGTCATAGTTGTTATATTTATGAATATTGCTAGTGACTACTTTTCTTCTGTTACTGAGTGAGCTTATTTTCCTTAATCTCAAGAAATCACCTAAAATACCTGTTTCTTTAGTAGACAATTCAAGTTTCTGTTCTATCCTCTTCCACAACATACAGTTCTAGAAAAAGCATAAAATATGACATATTTATTGTTCCAAAGGTATGTCACAACTAAAATGCCTATGTTCGCTTTGCTGCAACTTCAAAAGTATACCGAGAAACTATTGTCCTCTTTCTAAAATAAGTCCTATACCTATAAAGATATTTGTTACACTTTACAATAAGGTAAAACATTTTTAAAATATGGTACAAGGTCACAAAGAATGGGTCCTTTAACATGTTAGATTTTCTTTTCGCAAGATAATTTTATTATTTTCATGCCTTTTTAAAAGATTAGTGTTTTTTACAGTGCAGTAGAAGGTGTATCTGTTGTACTCACATGAGATGAAGTATCCAGTCATGGCCTAGAAAATTATATTTTATAAAACATGGGCGGCTCACCCCTCCAGGTGCCATGTTAAGATGGGCAGCTGAACTGTACATACTTGTTCTCGCATACACCCTTTTATCAGGCACTTTCTGTCATGTAATACTTTATCTGTCTGTCTGGGGTTGTTTTGTAATGGCAATGATAATTGATAATGTATCAGTTTTAAATGATCAATTTAATTTGTTTTTGCATATGCTACATCCATGCCAGCAGGTGTCAGTATAAAGCCTAGGAATACCATTGTATTAACCAGTGAAATATGAAGAAAAATTTCTTTGTGCATTTTAAAATAGGATAACATTCAAAGACAAACTGGTCAAAGCTTGGGAGTTAAAGGGTATAGAAGTTTGGGAGAACTTGAGCAACTACCAGTACAAAAATTCTTCATTCAGGTGATGTTTGTCTATAGAGGAGGTTTCCAGTCTAGTGTCCCCACTGAAAACATCAAGGAACTACAACATATGGATTTGCTATCTCATTACCTTGAAATTTGTTGGAACATAATACAGCACATCTTGATGTATTGTCTGAGAATCATGAAATGAAAAATAACAATATAAGATGCCAACAGACTGGCACTAGTTCTGTGAGAAGCTCATTTAAATGGCATGGCACCTGTTTTTGATTGGCCATTGGTTTGGTTTGGTCTTTCCTTTCTTTCTTTTGTGGGACAAAGTTAACAGGTGGGTTGTGGGAAAGCTGTTAAAATGCAGGTGGTTTTGGTCAATAAACATACACATCTGGTGGGATGGAGGGTTAACCAGGGTGAACTTTTGGAGGAAACTGTCAAGGTGAAAAATGGTCCATGAAAGAGAGGGAAACTAGAAGAGACAGTGTGCTAATCATCATCCTCACTGCTTGCTTTGTACAGACTTCTTGCCAAGTCCAAATGAAGACTTGTCCAGAGGACAAGTCCAAAAGACCTTGCAATTAGTTTAGCGCTTCCAAATGGTTATGTCAACAGGGCAAACATAATTGAAAACGAGAGCTCAAGCCTGGGTTTACCTTCACATACTTGTCAATACTGCCCAAAAACATATGCAAACACCGTTGACCTGCTGAAGCTATCTGTCTCACATACTTATCCCAGCTGGAGCACAAGTTGCCCATTCTGATTTCAGGAAAGGAGGATAGGCCAAATCCATTAAGGGGAGCTTTTTTTGAGGGGGATAAATATGTGCAAAGCAGGTTTCATTTCACTCCTGCTTTTCCTGGACACACTTTAGAGGAATCTGGGAGCAAATCAGCACTTTCCTTTGGCACAGCCTCAGTGAGATCTGCAGGAGTATTTATGCAGACATTGACATGAAGTGGATGTTTAACTGGCCATTTTTATACTTAGCACTTTGTCAGTGAAACGGTCAGCCTTTAATTTTCCTAGAATAAAAAAGGCAGGTATACATTTTTAGCTCTCAATGGGACGAAAAGAGTTACTCTTTGTACTCTGAGGGGGTTGTTATAAAGAGCCCTTGTTGGATTTACTTTTCTGTAAGCTTTGCCTGGTAAACTTCAGTTTGAAGCTTTTTTTAATATTATTATTTTCAGGCAGGAAGTTAAGGGGGCAAGGCACAGAGACACAATGCAGACTGAATTCATAACTAAATCTCCCATGTGCCCAAGTAGCATCAACATGTCTGGGGTACTTTGAAGAATGTTAACCACTGGGCTACTGCTTCAGCAGTAGGCAACAACTTGATTAAATTCTGCCCAACATTCTCCAATTAATTGAAAGAGTGTGGCATAGATCCTGTCCCAGGGTAGGCAAGTTCGGTCCTAGAGAGACGCTGTCCTGTAGAGTTTAGCTCCAACCCTAATCAAACACACCTGAACAAGCTAATCAATGTCTTCAAGATCACTAGAAAGCTACAGGCAAGTATGTGTGTGATTAGGGTTGGAGCTAAACTCTGCAGGACAGTGGCCCTCCAGGACTGAAGTTGCCGAGCCCTGTTCTATTTCATATTTTGGTGATGTATTTCTGCATAGTCATCTGCTGTAAAGTCTGCAGGCTTTGCAAAAGTGAACATGAGAGGTGCATTTCAGATGCAAAGGGGTATTTAAAAGTCTTCACAATAAAATGACAAATTAGATAACCTATGGCAGGGGGGTCCAGTCCTGCTCCTGGAGGGTAACTGTCCTGCAGAGTTCACACCTGAACCAGCTAATCAAAGTCTTCGGGATTTCTAGAAACTTCTCTTGTGTAGGAGATCTGCAGGACGCTGACCTTTCGAGAGCAGAATTGGACAACCCTGCCCATTAGAATTGAGCTAATAATCATAAGGTTGCAAATCCTCCTTTTAGCAAAGTACATCATGACACCTGCAGGAAGGAGCCTCTAGTTACTCCTGAGGGATTGTCCTTGTTTTAAAATCCTTGGACTGCAAGTCATTTTGGGTAAATGACTACTTGCAAAGATGAATGAACCCATGAATATACGTGTTGTGTGTTAGAAGTGAAAAGCATCTGTGTTTCTGATGTACATCTGAGACTTATTTCCGCTTTTCCCTCATCATGTCCTCCTTTCATCTATGTCTTTCTGTATTTCCTGACTTCTTCCATGCTCCCTGCTATAGTCTCCCAGTCTTATCTTTCTTTCTTCCTCTCCAAGCCTCCCTGGAATTGCAGTCTTTCGTTTAAGGTCGTAAACACTCTATTTGTGGGCAGGTAGCCTGCAGCCAGGCTGGGGGGTAGTTAGCTGCCCTCTGAAAGCTTTTGGCTGGGGCTCAGGAGTTCAAGGCTGCTGAAAATGAGCCAGAGTCTCTCTCTCTCTCTCTCTATCAGAGTCTCCTCTGTATGTCTGGAACAGAATATGATTGCCTTCTCTTTTACACCTGTTCTGTCTTTCACTGTCTGGATGTTTCTCTCTCACTAAGGCTGTCTGAATGGCTAATCCCCTTTGACATTCGCCTATGTTGTCATTTCATCAGTAATAGATAATTAAATTAAACAGAAGAGGCTCTAATTTGCTCTAGTTGGTGTGACAAACACTGGACATCTCTCATATCATCTTGGTATTAAACTATCAAACCGGGCCGGCACCGGGGTGGGTATTCACGGTCATGCCCCCTTTCCCTAACACTGAATGTCAGCCAATTCGAAAATAAAAAGCGAGCATGCATTTAACATGATTTCGGGACCTGCTGACCCTTCTAGAAATACAAATGTCCGAAAAATAACTGGACAACCTGTATTTTGCATTGCGGATTTGTAACAGCATTGGCTCAACCAGTGTCATGAGTTTGGGGTGAGGCTATCAGTTATTAATATGTAATTGTGTTTAGTGCCACGAGTGGTAAAATCCATCAAAAATTGGTCTATTTATCACATGGCTAATTGGCTATCATTAATCTAGAATCTATCATGACAGGAAGAGGATATTTTACTTAAATTCTGGCATGTTCTGCACCATGAAGAGGAATATGGTGCTTTATTTATATTTGGGTCGTCTTATCACAGATCTCTTCATTTGTTTGCACATTCACAATGTCCAAACATGTTGTTTGCTGGTGACATGCTTGTATATGAGTCCCTGGTGTTATATGGCTTGCGGTAATGGAGCAGGGTTTCCTGTGTTGGGTTCAGGTGGTCCGGCTGTCAGTGAGTGGGATGCCTTTGGGAGGTGGGGGTGTCAAAAAAGATTCACAGTTTAAACTTTGCACAGCTGTTCACAAGGTCAACCCTTTATAAACTGTGATGAAATCTTTTTTATCTCTCTACCTCAATTTATCTCCTCCCACATCTTCCTTGGTTTCCATCCATTTTTTCCAATATCATCATTTTAATGCCATTACAAAAACCCATTTATTACTGTACTCATTTAATAACTTGCTCTTTTTAAGAAAACATTTGTCCACTCAGAGCAGCTTGATTGGTCAACGTCCTGACACATGGTGGCCCTATTTTTTTTACCAAGTCACCACCCATATCACCTGACTCATCTGTCACAAGCCTTGTCTTTCAATGGTCTATTAATAAACTAATGGTCTCATAGGAGGTCTCATAGGAGGCTTTACACCCTACTGTGATATTGCTGGTGGAGGCATTACAGCATTCCATGTGCTTTTCTGTGTATAGGAGTCTTCGCTACCACCAGCTTTATTTAAAAGTGTTAAATTACATGTGACACGGAAAATATTAGTATTTATTAATTTGGGAGTCACTTAACGAAACATCGTAGGAGTTAATGTTTTCCCTGGGAATCAAACCCATGACCTTGTGTTGGGAGTGCAGTGCTCTACCAGTTAAGCTACTGCAAAGGAAAAACTATTTATCAACATTAAGATATGAAGTCTTAAATGTTATGAATGCTAACACAATTTTTATATAAAAGCAATTTTCAGTTTCATCGTTATTAATATTACTGATGTTATGTACGTAAGTCAGCACTGCGTATTTTTTCATTTATACTAATGTTGTGTTTCTTATTGATGCCTTTCCAGGTCGTAATGAGCTGATAGCAATAACATTACAATTTAAAACAGTGTATTTCTGTTTATCTCAGGACTTTGGCGACAAATGGCTTAGCTCGCTCACGTAGGCCTCCTAATGTAACTACATATCTTTTATAATTTGAAAAACATATAGTTTTTATGACAATATTTCGCTATTACGAGAAAAAAATTATTTTAATGAAGTAATTATCTCGTTTTAACAACATAGCATCTCATTATTACGATAAAATATGTAATTTCAATGACATAACATCTCGTTATTACGAGAAAATATTATTCTATTCACAGGCGCATTTATCAGATGATTTATTAATTTGTTGTTATTATTATTATTATTATTATTTATGTGATTAATATTTATATTCCCTAAGGAGGAACCACCCCTATATAGGCTACACTAAAACTTCATGACTCATGAGTTAAATGGAAACATATCTAGCAAAACACTCGAATAGTTCTTAAGGTGTAAAACTGGAAAAAAGTACTTAGTGCACTTTTAATATTGCACTATAAATAGAAACTTTAAAGGTGGGGTATGTATTTTTTCGAAAACGCTTTAGAAAGTCGGGTCGAGTACCTAAACAAACTTGTAGCCAATCAGCAGTAAGGGGCGTGTCTACTCGTGATGCAGAGGAGAGAGCTTTCAGTGCACAGGACGGACATTAGCGAGCCGAGCGACAGAAAGATAGAGATGGCGGATAAAAAAAACAAAAGCGGAAAACGTCTGCGGAACAAAAGAAGGCTTACGATAAGGCAAGAAGTAGGACCCGTGTAAATATCGGATTAGCTTTCCAGCGCTGGAGAGAACTCAAGGAGCGGAAGGCCTGTGATCGGACGCCGAGGTTGCTTTGTTTCTTCTCGATAAGCGAGTAACACCGTGTCTACACCGCCGCAACAGCTACAGTCTGTCTAGTCCACTGGACGTGACAAAGCGACCATTGAAAATCATTTTAAATTTGTGCCAGTACGTCATAAATAGAACGCAGCAGGATTGTCGGGGATTTGTCGTGTTGCGCCGCGCCACATCCAGTGTAGACAGCATCACTGATTATAATGAGTTCTATAGTATTTTGTCGCGCCACACCACTCGCGTCCGGTGAAGCCCCAGTGTAACATTGATTTTGCTTTGTTTCACAGAACTAATTGTTGCCTGGGTTGTGTACGTATGTGTGGGCGGAGCTATCAAAATAGGGGCGAGACCCTTTTGGGGTAGGGGCGTGTTTGTTTTGGTGATTTGAAATATCAACATTGGCTACCAGAAATCACTTACCCCACCTTTAAATAAACAGAAAATTTAGTATTTGCCTATATCTGTAGTCGAGGTCTAATATCTATTCTTTGCGAATTCTGAAGCAGTGCAAATGTAAATGTGCTGTTTTCTTGTGATCACTGAAACTGCAATGCTGTAATTAAAAAAGTCAGTACTCTATGGTTCATTGGTCATTTGGTCATTTTGACAGATGTGTTGTTATGACATATATGTGTTGGATGATGTCAAATGTCTGTGGTCCTGTTTTGCCTCAGGTGTCTAGTCACATGCAGGTGTTAGCCAGGAAGAAAATGCGGGAATATCAAGTAGGCATTAAGGTATGGCTTCTTTTCAATGTCTCTCTTCTCTTTTCTTTTTTCCCTTCCTTCCTTTCTCCCTCCTCTGACTTCCTTCCTGCAGGTGTCTAGCCATCTGCAGGTTCTTGCGCGGAGAAAGTCTCGCGAGATTCAGTCTAAGCTGAAGGTATGCGCCTCACTGCAGTCTGCTCTGCTCTGACCGCTGAAAACTAGCTTTTCCTAAACTCACCAACCCTTCCTATCTGTAGCACGCTAAATGTTAAAAATTACTTGTGATGTTCAGCTTACAAGTAGCATAATGTAACCGTCACTGTGTATAGACATTCATTAAAATGCATACATTGTGATGGAATTGAGCAGCATGCTTGCAAAGTAATGGCACCCTCTAGCGGTTGACTAAATATTGCATTGCATTCTAGTTGTATTGCTACATGTAAGCTAATGTGTATGCCTGACTGAACCAGGCTCAAACGCAAACCTATACTCATCTTTACATCTTTCTGCAATTTATTTGTTAACTCTATTGGAACACTGTACTATCCAAGTTTACGTTTTGGTGTAGTAGTAATACTTGTATTGATTTGATTAATTGCTTTGCTTTTATAATTCTCATTTGTAAATAATTTTCCACCTAAAAAAAAAAAACAACAGACTACCTGGATGTTTTCTTGTTTTATTTTGCTTTGATTTTCCCCCTCACTTACTATTTATTTATTTATTTATTCATTCATTCATTCATAAGGAGATGTTGCCTGTATAATTAAATTTTTTCTAATTATAATTGTAACCACTTTATAATGTCCAGTTGCTTTATTTATTTGTTTTTTTATTTATTGATTTATTTATGATCACACAATAATGTCCAAAATATTTATATTTAATTAATTCAAAAAAATGTATTTATTTATTTATCACACTATAATGTCCAAAATGTTTATATTTAAGGGGTCATATGATGCGATTAAAATTTTTCCTTTCTCTTTGGAGTGTTACAAGCTCTTGGTGCATAAAGAAGATCTGTAAAGTTGCAAAGACTAAAGTCTCAAATCCAAAGAGATATTCTTTATAAAAGTTAAGAGTCAGCCACGCCTACCTAAAACGGCTCGTTCTAACACGCCCCCACATGTCTACGTCACAATGTGAGAAGATTTGCATAACGCCGCCCAAATGTTCACACAAAGAAAGAAGGCGTAACTTTTATTCTCGCTGTAGTATTGTTGTTGCCGCCGTCATGTCGTGAAGGCGGTGTGTGTTTCGTTGTGAAAGCGAAACTACTTTGTTTGGTCTTCCAAAAGAGGACGATATCTGCTTCGTCATGCCTAGAGCTGATCCGTGCTGGTCGCTGAGGAAATACAACAACTTCACGCTGTGGATCGCCGGATCGGCTTTCACCGTGGACGAAGCCTAACGAGTCCAGCCCGGGGTTGTCACATGTGGTTGCCGAGAGCCCACTGGAAGCTTCTTCGTCGAATCCGCCGGCCGCCGCTCACTCTAATCCGCCATGTGTGATGCTGTGTTTCGTTGTTGAAACTACTTTGGCCTTCCAAAAGAGGACACGACTAGAAATCATTGGTTAAGTTGTATTTACAACACTGTTCCAGAACAGTTCAACCCAAATATTCAGATGTGTGCAGCACATTTTATGGAGGACTGTTTCCTGATCCTGGTAGAGTAGACTACAATGCCGGCTGTTCTGACTCACAGACTGTTAGTACGTTTTCATATTTAAAGGATTTGCCACTGATGATTCAAACGCGAGTTTTGAGCAGTGTAGAGTAGGGCTTGTTGTTTGTCATTTCTCCGATCACAAATGCAGACATGATTTTATGTTTATGCGGCGCGATGCAACACACCACTTAAAAAGACAGTATAAGGGGCCGTTCACATATCGCGTCTTTTGCGCGCTCAAGTTCGTAATTTCAAATGTAGACGCGTGGCAGGCGCGCTCATAATGGAAGCGACACGGTCGCGACGCGCACGCAGTGCGACACGCCACATCGAGATAAACACATTTCAACTCTTCAGAATGGCGCAAGCGCACCGCGGGTCATGTGACAAGAACCAACCAATCAGCTTCATCCTTTCCCGTAACAACATTGAAAGCTCAGCCAAGATTAAGGAACAGCTGATCATAGCTGTACAGGGATAGCCATTTTTAAATAAATTTAGTAGTAGAGCTACTGCAAGCGATTTTTAGTGCTGCAAATTCATTTACACTTTGCTGAAACTTCCGCGTCTTCATGGACAGCGCAGGTCATGGTTGCTTAGCAACGGCAGACGCCTCCGGAGCGCAAGCGCCCGAACGCTTTGGGGGAAAAGCAGAAAGCGGCGCGCCTAGCATTTTCCACGCGTTTTTAGGCGCGATATGTGAACGGCCCCTAAGTCATTATAATCCATAATTATGTCCCCGCTGGATGCAACAAATGCCTCGTTTATAATGGGTTTTTATGTTTTTGTCTCGTCGCTCCGGCCGGGACAGGGCATCACAATATGGTGAGGGGCGTAACATTTCCGTCACACGCTTGAGGTATTCGGCCAATCACAACGCACTGGATAGCTGGCCAATCAGAGCACACCTCGCTTTTCAGAACGATGAGCTTTGTAAAACTCGACGCGTTTCAGAAAGGCGGGGCATAGAGGAGAAACAATAATGTACAGTATGTGGAAAATAATGTGTTTTTTAACCTTAAACCGCATAAACACATTTCATTACACCAAATACACAAAATAAGGTTCTTTTTAGCAGCATCATATGACCCCTTTAAGTAATTCCAAAAAAAATGTATTTATTGTTTTATTTGTTTATCTCTGTCCAAAATTTCCAGCAGTCTTTTTTCAAATTAATCATTTATTTGCTTATTGAATAATGATAGATAGATAGATAGATAGACAGATAGATAGATAGATAGATAGATAGATAGATAGATAGATAGATAGATAGATAGATAGATAGATAGATAGATAGATAGATAGATAGATAGATAGATAGAAATGTCTTATTTTACTTTATTTTCCCCCATCATTCATTCATTCATTCTATAATCTGACTCAGAAATACTCTGTTGACACATTACATATTGATTAAAGTAATACAAACACATTGCATTACTTAACATAGATTTATAAACATCCATACTTGATACATTATTATATATGATACACACAAACACACCATTTTTTATGTTCATGTTTTTGCATGGTTCAGCTGGTTCAGCTTTGTGAGCTGAGTCTAGTGATGGGGAAAGTAAACACATGAACAATGATTGTTCTTATATGGAGGTCATTGGTTTAGTTTTTTTTCCAGCAGTAAATGAAAGGCAGCAGTTATAGTGATTGTTCAGAGGTGAAGCTAGAGAACTCTATTCTGTGATATCTGAACATACAGCATCAGAGGAGAAAGCACTGGCCTCTCGGTCCAGCTGTGCTGCTCAGAGTCATTTGATCGGTGTGTCATCTGATCTGTTTGTCTCATCAGCATTTTTAACAGTTTCTCTTCCTTTCAATTTTAGGCCATGAACTTGGTAAGTGAAATGTTTTGTAGTCTGCTTTGCCCGCAGAGCTTTATCCACGCAGACGCTCATCTTTCAGTTTGCGCAGTTCAGTGCTTTGGCTGCCAGTGTCACCCGTCTCACAGTGTGGATGAATTGAGCAACCACTACTACTGTTCTCCATTTCAGTTTTGGCTTACATTTTTATTTGTTATAGCTGCAAACTCGGAACGCTGCAAAGTATTTTAAAAGTGTTTTATTCTGTGTCATTAATTGTAAGTTTGTATTTTATCAATGTTCTTTTGTTAGTGTGTTCTATAATAATTGAGTAACTTTGTATACTAAATTCATACATGGACTTAACTCTAAAAGGTGGTTTCCATTGCATTCTTTGGCGATGTTTAAAACACTTTATCTGTGACAATTTCCTGGGTGGGACACTTTCAGATTTCTGTCTCCTTCATTCTGTCTTAATTTTTTTTTTGGTCTTCTTTCTGTCAACTGAACGACACTGCCTTTACATGCAGTGAATGTTTATGCTGTTCAGGTTTTCTGTGTGATATTGTATTTTGTTTGGGTGGCTGGATTCAAATGCGAGCACGATATCACACATCACATGCCCTTTGAAGCATGATTTTTGCATGCTTGCCTAAACCATTTAGTTTAGCATGCAGATCTTGCACTAAAATTACACTAATATTCAAATGTTTGGGATCAGTAGGATTTTTTAAAATTTATTAAATTATTTATTTATTTTTTGAAAGAAGACTTCTCACTGAGGCTGCATTTATCTGATCAAACATAAGGTAAAACAGTAATATTTTGATGAATTTTGATTATTGAATAAATATTGTTAAAAATAACTGTTTTCTATTTGAATATATTATCAAATGTAATTTATTCCTGTGATGCAAAGCTGAATTTTTAGCAAAGCTGAATTCCTCCCATCTTCAGTGTCACGTGATCCTTAATATTAATATTTGTATTATTATGTTGAAAACACATATTTTTGTGGAAACCGTGATACATTTTTTCAGGATTCTTTGATGAATAGAAAGTTCAAAAGAACAGCATTTATTTTATTTTTTATTTTTTGGTCAAAGTCTTTATTGTTATTAATATTAGTAAAACTATTGATTCCTTAAAAATGTATTTACTGATCCTCAAACTTTTGAATGGTAGTGTATATATTTTTTAAATCTGCTTTTCATAAACATTGCATATTATCACATATAAGTATGTATACTCATAAGTATGCTATAGAATTTTTAGCAAAGCTGAATTCCTCCCATCTTCAGTGTCACGTGATCCTTAATATTAATATTTGTATTATTATGTTGAAAACACATTTTTGTGGAAACCGTGATACATTTTTTCAGGATTCTTTGATGAATAGAAAGTTCAAAAGAACAGCATTTATTTTATTTTTTATTTTTTGGTCAAAGTCTTTATTGTTATTAATATTAGTAAAACTATTGATTCCTTAAAAATGTATTTACTGATCCTCAAACTTTTGAATGGTAGTGTATATATTTTTTAAATCTGCTTTTCATAAACATTGCATATTATCACATATAAGTATGTATACTCATAAGTATGCTATTAATAATATGTATACATTTCTTGACCTTTTATTTGAAACCATAACTAATATTATTGTTATAGAATGCAGATTATTAGTTAGACATTAGTAATATAATATAATTCATATTGTGTCTATGTATAATTTATATAAATACATTATATTAAACATTATTTTTTAAATATCCAATAGATTAATTAATCTTAGACATGGTATTATGAAAGTTCTGATGTTTCTTTCAATCCATGGTTGTGTTCCAAATGGTTCATCTTTCTACCCAGTAAAACTGTGCATCTAATGAGCTTTTCTTTTGTCTTTCTCAGGATCAGGCCTCCAAAGACAAAGCCCTGCAGAACATGGCCGCTCTTTCCTCCGCTCAGATCGTTTCTGCCAGTGTGATGAAGAGTCAGCTGCCTCCTCTTCCTCAGCACCACTATCCTCCTCCAGCCCGGGTTAGTTCAGAGTTTAAGTCACCCTCTTTTGACCAATTCTTTAGCGTAACCTTCAAACTCACATTGTGCTCTGTTTTGTTGTCTAGTTTTGGCCCGGCCCCATCCCAGGACAGCCTGGACCTTCTCAGGAGTGAGTATTTCTGGCATCTGATCTAAACTCAGTGTTCTTGTGAGATCCTGCTAAACTTCCTCTGTGTTTTTCTAGCATCAAACCCTTTGCACCGAGTCCATACTCCACCCTTCAGCCTCCACTGCCTCCACCCATATCAAGTAAGAGCAGTGCTGGGATTATATCAACCCTATACTGAGCTCAGACTGACCACCCGGCCTAAACCAGCATGTTTTCTCGACAGGTTATGAGCAGTTACCCACTCCGCACCCTACGAGTGCCACTGCCATGCCTGTGTGGCAGGACCGGACCATTGCCTCCTCTAAACTGCGCATGCTGGAGTACTCTGCCTTCATGGAGGTCCAGAGAGACCCTGACACTGTGAGTCTCACTACTATAGAATAGGGCTGGGCGATATGGCCTAAAAAAAAAAATCTGATTTACGATTTAAATCGATTTTTTTCCCCCCTACTTAAAATCAATCTGCAGATGACAAAGAGATTGTTCAAAACAAGTTTATTTTGTTTTGATTTACCCTTCTGGGATTTGATCTGGATTTCCCCCTTGGGGTTAAAGTGCAAACAGAAACATCAAGCCAAAAAGACAAGATGGCAGGCCCTGCCATTGTAAACAGTGAAAATGCAACATAACGTAACATAACATTCTTATCATACTGGATACAGTTTGTAAATGTTTGTAAGACTGTAAGTCATTGGTCTTCACTATTTTTTCATGGGAGCCACACTGATAGGGCAAAGTCAATCAGAGAGCCACTTTTACCGCAAAGTATCAAAAGTTACATCTAGTCATAAATAGCATGTCTTTTTATCAATCTGTCATCCCTGATATGCAATGCAAAAGGGGCCATCATTCTTTATCATTTACCAGTCAAATTTGTATCTGAGACAAGATGATTTAAAAAATAAATAAAATAAAAAGGATTACCTTAATGCTGGAAAGACCTTAAGTTATTGGTTTTTTTTTTATACTAAACCATCATACCATCCAAGTGCACATTCGAAATTAAGAGATTAAAACCGGCAACTCCGCAGTTATGCCGAGTTCACACTGCACGATTGTAGCCCGATTTTTCACTCGCTGACAGGTTTCGCGAAATCGCTGACAAATGCCCAAATCGGTGCTCGTTCAAACGAGTGACAATCACGCAGTGTGAATTATCAAAGACGCGATCTGAGGGAATCACCGACACGTTGCCGACTGCTTCAGGAATTTTTTTTTAAATATAAATTATTATTTGTAATAGAGCAGACACTGTCTGACCGTTGTCTTGCCCCGCTGTGCTAAAAGTCTGTCTACACTTGTTGACACTACAGTTGCAAATCATCTGAACGTAGTGTCAGTACAGTTCGTCATAAATAGAACGAGGCATCAGTTTACTGATGGGGATCGTGTAGCGTCACATTTTTTTTAATGGGTTATGTTATAGCCCTGCTTGTTTTTATTAAATATTTGTATTGACTGCAAGATCGTATCATCGTATTATTTACTGCCATGCGAGCCACAAAGTAAAGCTTGGCGAGCCACGCAATAAGTAACACTGCTGTAGGTTGGTTTTTGGCGGGTGTGCTTGTGCTACCGCGGTCTTGTTCATTTCGTAGGGCGCAACATCTCTCACTCGGCAGCATGCCTCTGTTTGAGGTGCTGCAGTAAATTGGTCGTACTGCTACCTTTGCTAGCAACAGACTTCAAACACACTTTGCAGCGGGGTGTAGTTTGTTCTGCGTCTGACGCCGCAAAACTGAACCAATTCCAAATTACGGATGACACTGTGCCTTTCTTGGGAACAAGTTCTTCCCTGCTCGCTGCCATGTTGTTTGTGTATCTCTATGGCAAATGCGTGGGGGGAGGGCTGAGCCCATTCGGAACCATGGGAGCCCAGAGGGGAGCGTCGGCGGATGTTTAAGAGAAATCGATTTTCATTTAAAAAAAACAACGTAAACTACACATTCGAGTTAATCGATAAAATTGATTTATCGCCCAGCTCTTCTGCAGAGTGTATTAGATACTAATGTTAGCGTGTTATGTGGTTTCTGTGTTGTTCTGAATGGTTTTAGCATGTTAGCATGCAGTAGGGTGTTCTGGGTGGTTAAGCTTGTGCTAAGAGTTTCTAGGATGTGTTTTAAAACATGATAACAGCATGCTAAAACAAACAAACACACACATACACAGTGTTGGGAAAAGTTACTTTTAAAAGTAATGCATTACAATATTGCGTTACTCCATAAAAAAGTAACTAATTGCATTTCTTCGTTTAATTTTTAATGGAAAGTAATGCATTACTTTACTTTTGCAGTACTTTTTGTCACCTGAGCTGGGCTTGCTTAATAATTTTTTTAATAACAAAAAAACCCAAATGTTATATTTTTGGCTACTTTATGGGCCCTTTCACTCCAAAAGTAAAATGAATAAGCCTCAGGCTGAATAAAGTGCCTCTGCACCTGTGTCAGTGAACAAATGGGAAAACAAAAAAGCTTGCCTTACTTATTTGAAAAAGTTACCCCCAGCACTGCATATATATATATATATATACACACACATACAGTATATATATATATATATATATATATAGGGCTGTGCAAGTTAATGCATTCTCGCGTTTTTTTATTATTTTGTAAGAGCGTT
>NW_015505855.1:343091-378833 GCF_001515645.1 Sinocyclocheilus grahami
GAAAACAAACAAGCATGCCTTACTTATTTGAAAAAGATACCCCCAGCACTGCATATATATATATATATATATACACACATACAGTATATATATATATATATATATATATATAGGGCTGGGCAAGTTAATGCATTATCGCGTTTTTTTATTATTATGAAAGTGCGTTGCTCACTGGCTCTGAATACACATACAGACAAACCATGGGTCACAGGAGGGGTGTGATGTTGATCAGTACTGGCTTGGGATGGGTGTCATCACGCGTCTCATCCAATGAGAGCATTTGGGGAGGGCCTAAGACAACAGCGCTCACATGAAAATTATTTAGGCTAAGCATCAACATTCACAAGCCACTGTTCACTGTTATTTTTAACAGAAAAGAATGCAATGAGCTCGTAATAACGACTTCATAATTGGGAAATAGGAAGTTTCCGACAGCACGTGAAGACAGGAGAGAAGCGCTCAGCACAGTGCAGTGCATCGTTTTGTTAACTTTGTGGTTTATTATTTTGAGTCGTTTGGGACGCGGTAACACACAGCCCTCTCACGATATATTGCTTTACAGATCTATCACTCTTGCTGCTCAGAAATGTAACGCGCAATCATGCTGCACGCATCAGAAGTTCTGCGCTCCGGCACTACATGCATGCCGCGCCCGAGCCCAACTGAACCACGCTCTGGCCCACCTCTTCAGACCGAGCCAGGGCCGGCTAAATGAACCGTGCCCGAGCGTGGCACGGAGCGATCACACTAGTCAAACGAACCGGGCTTTGGGGGTTAAACACGCTCCGGAACGGTTAATATTGCCTAGTGTGAGTACACACTTTTATTCTCCCGCCCGCACCCACACTCGCACATCAAGTGTTGTCCTACGCCGCACTCTGCTGCATTGGGTCCCGCGATAGTGCAGGTCTCTAAGGTGCCTGTTATAATGTTATGATGGAAGCTCTGGACTCGGAGCATAACATGTTTTTCTATAACAAACTATCAAATATTTTCTATAAAAACGTTAATGCCCTGGCAGTGGCAAATAGCTTTGGTTTTATATTTAATGTGATTACATTAATGTTATAAGTTAAGATTTACAAGAAATATTTTGACTGCTACTCTGTAAAAGGAACACTGCTGTAAAAAAGCACCTTATTTGTATTTGTACGTTTTTGCAAACCAAATGTTATTGCACTTTTGTTCATATAGCAGTACTTTTAAATGAAAAAAGTGCACAATACACTACTTTTAAATTCATTATTGAATTTTGTGCATAACAATGCGATTAATCGCGATTTGAAAAAATCGTTGCCCAGCACTTATATATATATATATATATATATATATAAATATGGTGCCTTGCGAAAGTATTCATACCCGTACTTTTTTTACATTTTGTTATGTTACAGCCTTATGTTAAACTGCTTTATTCCATGGTCTGTCTGAATACTGGATTCTGATTGGCGGGCAGGTATGCAGTAAAACCGTTTAATGCACAGGTAGTTTCAAGTCAGTTTAATCACCATTCTATATTAATGCGCTGCTTTAATTGAAGCACACAATCCCACATTCATCACTCGCACACACACACATAAGCACACACACAGAGAGCAAGAGCGGGAGTCAGAGATCGCACATAAACTTGTTGTCAACGCTTAACCAAGATTTTTATGAATAAAATAGCCTAGATACTAGATCGCTACATTATATTCCTCAGCAACGAGGTCTAAAATCGCTGTTTTTGAAGTAGCCTAATTAACTAAGTAGAGAGATACATGCAGATGCAGCATGCAGGTAATGCACATACAACTGTCATCTCTCTCTCTCTCTCTCGATCGATAATTCATTCAAATAAATGCGATTTTACCGCACTATTTCATCTCTGTGTCCGATTTACCCTTCCGGTCAAATATTGTGCTGCAAAGATCAGTACTAGTTTTAGCTTGTCTATAACTTGGCAAATGACCATGGAATATGCAGGATAATCAATGGCTTGCCGTGCATTAAAGGATTTTAAATGCACTTCGCGTCGGGTGGTTCTTTGCCTCCACGTCGTGCATTTAAAATCCTTTAATGCACGGCAAACCGTTGATTATCCCTTACTTAAATTACTTTTTCCCCACATCAATCTACACTCCATACACCATAATAAAGCACAAAACAGGTTTGTAACAACTTTGCAAATTTATTAGAAAAAAAAAATTTGAATGATTCAATTGTATTCTGGGGCAATTAAATTGAGCTCAGGAGCATTCATATCGCTTGTAGATGTTAACATCTGACAGGAAACATACTGGAGACATATTGAACATGGGCATACACTCTAAAAATGTGTCTTCCAGATGTAAACACAAATCAAATAGACATCTCTGACGTGTGTGTGCTACTAATCATGCAAAAAAAAAAACACGCTAGAAACATGATAAAAAATATTTTTTCCAGTTTTGCCAAGCCAACATCAAAGTTTGTCTTCAAGCCTTATCTGTCTAGTTTATATGCTATTGTAGTGTTTATTAATATTTTGATTGTATTTTCATTTTATATTTTAATTTTAGTTTAGTTTTAGTAACTTTATGTGCTTTTGCTATTTTCATTAGTTTCTGATTTTTAAATATTTCTATTTAGCTTTCATTTTATTTCAGTTTTAGCTTTAGCACTTCAACTTAACTTTCTGATTTTCATTTAAGTTTCAGTTTGCCTTTTCACATCTAGTTTTTGTATTCAATTTTATTTCTGCTTTATTTAAGTTACCGAACTTAACCTAAATATTTTCAATAGTTGTGGTTAACAATAGCAATACTTTCACAGACAAAAAAATATACATATGTTTCAGGAATGGTCACATTCCATGCATTTGAAAATGCAATAAAGGTTACCTCTTCACCTGTTAATCCACAGTACAGCAAGCACCTGTTTGTCCACATCGCCCAGACTAACCCCTCATACACAGACCCTCTCCTGGAGGCCGTGGACATCCGTCAGATCTACGACAAGTTTCCAGAGAGGAAGGGAGGGCTGAAGGAGCTGTATGAGAAAGGCCCTCAGAACGCCTTCTTTCTGGTCAAATTCTGGGTGGGTTTTTACAAATGCACGCTGATCATTGACAATGTTGTTCCACTGAAAATACAGTAAATATTATAAGTCTGAAAAGTATGAGATACCAATTTAGTCTTAGATGTTGGTCTACTGTATGTGACACATTTTCAAACAGGTTTTTCCTGTAATGTCTCTCAGGCTGATCTGAACAGCAGTAATGTTCAGGATGGCGCAGGCTCGTTCTATGGGGTCAGCAGTCAGTACAGCAGCGCTGAAAACATGAGCATCACTGTCTCCACTAAAGTCTGTTCTTTTGGGAAACAGGTGGTAGAGAAAGTCGAGGTGAGTTCTAATTATTCATAGCTGTGTTTTTGTCATCTACCGTACATGGACAGTACTGACAATATAGTTTCATGCAGAAAACCAGCTTCTATACTTTGACTTTTTGACCCCTAGACGGAGTATGCGCGTGTTGAGGGCGGGAGGTACGTTTACCGGATCCATCGCTCACCCATGTGTGAATACATGATCAACTTCATCCATAAACTCAAACACCTGCCAGAGAAATACATGATGAACAGCGTCCTGGAGAACTTCACTATACTGCAGGTAAGAGAATGAGAAAACAGGACCAATTTGTGAACTGGCCAAATGCGCCAAAGGATGTTGAATCAGAATGACAGGAAAAGGAATTTACCTAATTACTTTTAATAGAGGGACTGACTAGTGCCTATTTATTTCATTCAAAAATTTCTTTTAAAATCTGCATACAATTTTCATATATTTTGGGTCCTGAAGAATCGTTGTTTTATAAAATAGTCATAAGTTAATATGTTTCAACTAAAACCATAATGTATCTGATCAGCAACTTCTAAATGTGAAAAAAATCTAAGTTTTTAATGTTACCATGTTATTACTGCATTTGCCATTTTTTGATTAATTAAAATGGAGAAATTCTTTGAAACTTAAAATCACACATGAGTCGTACCAAAATGATGAGATATATTTCAATAATGATGAGAAATCTTATTTAAATATATAATTGAATGAAATTTATATAATCTGAGAATTACCAGTATTAACCCTTTTGTAATGAATAGAATTTGATTAAATTGATTTGAATTTATACCTGATGATTGTTAAAAACATTCCACATTTATGAAACCTACATATTTATTTCTACAAGACAACATAAATATTACTCTGAAAAGTTTTCAAACAAAGTAAATCCATTTTGCTTGCTCAACTTTCACTTTTAGATGAAAAATATGATACATTTTTGATGCTACAGTGATTCATTAATAGGCATACATATTCATGTTTATTAACAAAAATCAGTATGTAAGATATGGGGAAAGGATTTTTTGACACTAATATAACAAAACATTTTTTGGACATTAATACAGCTTCATAGATCATTTTATAAAAAGTATTTTTGGCAGCTAATGGTACTCCATACATACCCAGGTCCTGTTTATTTTTATCATTACTATTTTTTAAATGGCTATATTTCTTAAAAATAATTGTAAAAAATCTGAGGGAAAAAAAAGTATTTTAAGGGCACATGCAAAGTTTCATTCCCTTATTAAAGGGGTGGTTCATTGCGATTTCCCCTTTTTTAATGTTAGTTAGTGTGTAATGTTGCTGTTTGAGCATAAACAATATCTGCAAAGTTACGAAGCTGAAAGTTCAATGCAAACGGAGATATTTTTCTTTTAAATTCAGTCTTTTAAAATTCTGGCAGTTTAATGCCTACAAA
This sequence comes from Sinocyclocheilus grahami, assembly GCF_001515645.1. Taxonomy (NCBI): domain Eukaryota; kingdom Metazoa; phylum Chordata; class Actinopteri; order Cypriniformes; family Cyprinidae; genus Sinocyclocheilus; species Sinocyclocheilus grahami. The sequence continues at coordinate 347,872 of NW_015505855.1, forward strand.
AACGGCTGGTAGGGACTACAACAAGTTACTTCCCGGGTTCATCAGCCCGTTTCTCAGAGAAGGGGCAGAGCGGTGTGGAATAAAGGTAAATTATGTGAAAAATAATGAGTTTAAAAAAAAAATGAAGCATTAACACATGTTAGACTACACCCCATAAACACAGTCAAGCCTAGAAAAAAACCAGTGAACCACCCCTTTAAATTATGCAGTGTTTAGACATTTTTATGTCTACTGGGTCAAAGCAGACCTGAATGCATTATTAGAGTCAAGAAATTAATACTTTTATTCAACAAGGGTGCATTAAATTGATAAAAAACTGACAGTAAAGACATATATTTATGTATTGATGTTTGTCTCATTTTAAAGATTGTAGGATAAATTAAAGCATTCTTGGATATTATATGTTTTTATTCATATGTTTACTAAAAATCAGAAAAGATTTCACTGGAAAAAAAAATACAATAGGGGGATGTTTTTACAATTATAGGCCTTGCTAAAAAATATTAACGACAGAAGGCATGTAATAGGTTGTATATGACAGGTTTTTCAGCAATGTTTTGATCATGTTGTTCATTTAGTATCCTAATGATTTTTGGCATAAAAGAAAAAGCTATAATTTTGACCCATATAATGTATGTTTGGCTATTGCTACAAATATACCCCAGCGACTTAAGACTGGTTTTGTGCTCCAGGGTCACATATAGTCAAAATAAGGATGTGTTTCCAAACTTATGTCATTAAGCTCATCCAACATGAAAGTTTACTATGCTATGCTTTCTTTGGAATTAGTGTTATTCTACTGTTCTGTTACACTTTTCCCTGATGTGTTTTTCTCCCCCTCAGGTTGTCACAAACAGAGACACACAAGAGACTTTGCTTTGCATTGCGTTCGTGTTTGAGGTGTCCACAAGCGACCACGGAGCACAGTATCACGTTTACAGACTCGTCAAGGACTGAACAACCAGCTGTGCCCAAACACCTCCAGACGCCGTTCATCCAATGCGTACCAACAAAGTGAGGAGAAGAAAATTAGACAAACCTGAAGCTCATGAACACAATCATGGACAAAACACAAACCGGGATCCTCTGCACTAGGTTGTGCTGTATATGTAGATGTGTTCCTTAAAAGCAACGGAAATGTACTTTCAGGGATAATTCTGTTTCTTATTGTTTTGTGGAGGAGAGGTCTTGAATGTCTGTGGTGGGTGAACTCTGTCACGTTTATGGTACTAGACTCTGAAGGCACGAAGGTCTTTTTAAAAGCCATTGTAAGCGAATAGGAAAGGAATTCTGGTCGATACGAGTCTTTCTCTAATCAGGAACGTTGCGATAGTGTATGTTTGTCTTTCATTTAGAAGCAGCAGCTTGCTACCTCTGACCTTTGACAGATCGCGGGCTCAGATTGTGCTCAGAACGATGTGCAAGTCTTGTTTTGTGTAGGAAGGAAACCTTGAATGTTAGTTGTGATGGGAAGCGCAAGTTGCAAGAAGTCCAGGGTTCATGTTCCATGAATGTCACACACTTTAGCAAGTTCTACTCTCGATTTGGCTTGATTTTTGTTGTTTTGGAAAGTTTGCAAATGTGTGAGCTATTTCTACCTCCTGGTGTTACGTGGATATGTACGGAAGCCTGTATTTGCCACGGAATAAAAAACATAATTGCGAGTTTTTATCTCACAACTTCTAGCAAATATTCTGGTGATTCTGTGTTCACATCTCACAATTTGGACTTTGTTTCTTGTAATTCTGAGAGGAAACAAATCTGATTTTTTTAAGATATAAGCTCAGAATTGCAAGATTCTGGCTTTTTTTCTCACAATTCCGATGTTAACTCACAATTGCTAGTTTATAACTAGATATAAACTCGTAATTGGGAAGAGAAAGGCCAGCAATTGTGAGAAAAACACAATTGTCAAATTAAAAACTCGCAATTACCTCTTTTTTGCTCTGTAGCAGAAAACTGGATTTTGAGATGTAAACTCCCATTTCTACGAGAAAATGTCAGAATTGCAAAATATAAACAAAATTATGAGATGTATAATTGGAATTGAGAAAATTCTGAGTTTATATCTCGCGATTATGTTCATGTCTCAGAATTCTGGCTTTTTCTCAGAATTTCTAGAAAAAAAAAGAAAAAGTCAGATTTGCAAGATAAATAGTCGCAATTACCTTTTTTTCTTTTTTTAGTAGCAGAAAACAAAAACAATTGCGAGATGTAAACTCAGAATTGTGAGATGTAAATTTGAAATTGTGAGGGGAAAAAAGTCAGAACTCTGAGATAAAAAAGTTACAATTAGCTTTTCTTTTTTCTTTCTTTAAATTATTCTGTGGTGAAAAGGGGCTTCCGTGGATATGCAAAGTGCGTTTTTAAAGCAGAGTTTTGATTTAAAACTATTTTTTCCATAATGATTATTGTAAATATGCATGGTTTTACTCGATTGCCCTCATTTTGAGTGCCTTATCACTTTTGTGCCATACTGGCGAGTGAGCAGAAAAATTCAATAGATCAGGTAACACTGTTTAAAACAGAGGGCAAAGCTGATATTGCATAATGGGGTTACAGCGGGACAAAACAGATCTCAGCATGTAACACTTGGTTTTGATTTCTCAGTGTTTTTAATCAATGAACTACATGCTAAATAATTACATCATCACCAAAGCAATTACACTTAACTGGGTGCTTGAGTATTTTCCTAATAAAAACATTGTGTTTTAAAAGAAAGAAAAAGTAAAAAAAAAAAACATTGTATTTTAATATAAAATTGAAATATTTCAGTTGCTCTCTCTATTTTTGGAGTGTGGTGAGGTGTGGCAGTGGTCAACAGAAGATTTTGAACAGCACAAAGTGAAATTAGCTGTTAATTCCATATCAAAATGTGCAATAAGATCCGGACTATACACTAATTCTCAGGTTCTTTCCGTAATGTAGAAACACTCTAGGTTTATAATGTCAGTATATACAGTACGCGGAGTCATGGATTCATTACTCTTTTTACGTTTATTCTTCCACACATGGCATCCTTCTTGGTGTTGATAGTTTTTTAGTTTTTTAACCCACTTTCACCTGCGCTGGTTAGTACATATGATTTTAAATGTCAGACATAATCAGTGACGTTTAACTGTAGTCAGCTGATTATTTATGGCATCATATATTGGTACATGTATATACATTTGTCCAATACATTATGGAAAACACTTGTTGATGTTCCATAAACAACTGAGTTGTACATTCTCCTTTTGGATTTTTTTTTTGTGTGTGAAGGTTTTTAGACTAATCTGTAATATCTTAACCAAAGAATCGAATGTGAACATCATCCCAGTCTTGCCTTATTGTGTGTTTCAGGTCTTCTGTGACATTTTAAGAGAAAAACCATGCTTCTGGATGAGTGTGTGTGTGTGTACGCGTTTTTGTGACAAATGAGGACATAAATTTGTATAATGACAAAGGTATGACATAGGTATTACAAAGAGAAGGTGAATTTTCAGGACATTACCCCATGTCCCCGCTTTTCAAAATGCTTATAAATCACACAGAATGGAGTGTATTGCAAATCTGAAATAGCACAAAGTCTCCTGTGAGGGGTAGGTTTAGGGGTAGGGTTGGTGTAGGGCAATAGAATATACGGTCTGTACAGTATAAAAACCATTACGCCTATGGAATGTCCCCACTTTTCACAAAAACAAACCTGTGTGTGTGTGTACTACAAATTCTACAAATTGTTTTGTGTATATTTTAAGAATGTTAGAGGAAAAAGGTTTTTATGTCTATTCTTTTTTCATTGTTATTTTTTGTTTTGCTTTGTTTGTTCCAGTATAATTCTTGTTCTGGTTCAAATTAAATAATGGTTGTAACATCTACAATGTTTCGTGTTTTTGCCCATTAAAGTGACTTTCGACCCCTGGAAGCTAGAACATCCCAAAATTGCTTTTGTTGTCGTACAGTATAAACAAAAGAAACACACACACAGATGTTTGTTTCTGTGAATTGTGGGGACTTCCAAAGACTTCTATTACTTTTATACTGACCAAACCATATTTCCTATCCCCTAACCCTAAACCTACACCTTATAGAAAACCTGTTTGCATTGTCACACTTTCAGATAAACATAATTGACTATTTTTAATCTTTTTTTCCCCCCCCTCGTGGGGACTGCAGGCCGGTCCCCACAATGTCAACATTTTCAGGTTTTACTATTGTTGTGGGGACATTTGGTCCCCCCCCCTTCCACACACACTTTTTACATTTTAATGTGATAATATCATTAGGATAATTAGGCAACAGCTGTGACTGTATAGGGTCACATTTAACGGCATTTATTAATGATATAATGTACAATAAAAAAAATGTTCCCAAATAAAATAAATTATTTAGCATCACTAAATCAACCCAAATGCATGCATTTATACCAACAAAAGTAGAAGTAGTAGTAGTATTTTTATGGGTTAAAGCAGGTAAAAATTGCTCTGTAAGGTAACCATTGCAGGTTGGTGTATCACAATTAAATGCACATAGAGTAAATGTGAAGTTTAAAGAGGATTATTGATTACATCTGTGATCAGTTTATAGGTTATTGGTTCCTCATCAAAAGACAGCTCCTCAATGATGTAATTTTCCAGGAAATAAAATAGTTTTTGTTGATAAATAAAAGAAACGGTACATCAAGACGCATTATGAGATGAATTACTCCAATCAAATCCTTACTGAGTGATGCCTAACTTTATCTATTTGTTTCCATCCCTTTAATTCCCATACTTTTGTGTAAATAATTCATTTAAACCATTATTATCATTTTAATATGTTTATCAAATTAATAATGTTAACTGTCTGAGCTGGACCAGAACAAATTTATGAAAATCTGCTTCTACTTTTATATAAATACGTACTCTAATGTAAGCATATTGTTTTTACACTGACAAGAGTTCAGAAAGTACAACACCAAACAGAAATATCTTTAAATAACCCCTTAAACGAATAATTCATATGCATAATAATATTATACATAATATAATAATACATGATCATGGTTATTATTTAAGCTATTCATTATTAGCTATTTTTTTTACTGTGTTTACTGCAGTTATCAAACCCTCACATGGGAAAATGTGTGGGATTAAATGAGTTAACTACATTGCCCACAATGCACTCGGGTGTTTCTCTACAGTACGCGCATGCGCTGCACTGTGCTGTGTAATGTTAGGTGATACAGTGGAGACAGTGGGGGTCATCTGACGGGACGATGATGGTTATCGATCAGTCAGTGAGAGAATCCTGTCCCGGAACGCACGCGGAGCATCGATTTGAGCGCCAGTCGCATGCAGGTATTTACATGACTAAAAAAAAAAAAACTATAAAGTATGCCTGAGCCCTTTTTGCTAAGCTGTTAGTTAATGTAGATCAAAATAATTCTTACTGTTAATGCAAATCGTTTGAATGAATGAATAAACAGCAGGGTTTCACATGTCCCTGAGTTTGGCTGCTTTGTGGATTAGTTTGAAGCTCCGCCTCCAGAACCAGCGGACTCTAAAGCGCTCGCCGCGCTCTGACTGACGGACTGACCGGAGCCCGAGCCGCGCCGCGCCGCGCCATGGCAACAGAGCGGCCCTCCAACCTGCGCGTCTTCTCTCTCAACTGCTGGTGAGCTCAGACGATGCTTCCGCCTCAAAGCGTGTTTGTGTTGGGAGCGCTCCGAAACGATGTCAGCTGCTTTTAATGGGGGAGAAATGCAGCTCGCTGTGTTTATTTATCGAGTTAATTATGCATGGATCTAATTATGAATATTTTATGGGTTTGCTGCACACGTCTAAGTGTAAAATACAGTCGATAATATAGTCGTTTTATTAGATAAATGAACATTTTTTATTCATTTTTGAGCTTTAGCCAAATAATTGTGTCTAATTCTAGCATATTTCATTATCCTGCATTACCCCTCTGGGGTCTGAGGGTGTTTTAGGGCTCTGGAGAAGTTTCGACATCCCCTGACATTTGTGTATCTTTGGTGATTTATTTTTTTTGTGTGCCTATAATTCCGTACTATTCAACTAGAATAGTACATTAGAAAATTGTTGAAGACTTTATGAATGTAGCATACACAGTAGTGTTGCAATGTGTGTGTTTTTGAATATTTCCCTTCTTTTTTTGTATTTTTTCATATATATATATATATATATAGTTTTGATTAATTTTTATTTCAATTTTAGTTTAGTACATCAAGTTACAGTACATGAAAGTGAAAAATGGTAGCTTGGCAAATAGCTTTTTTATATTATTTCAACTAACAATTGTTTTTATGGTTTTATTTGTAGTTAACAGTAACAGCCCTGAAATATTTAATTTTAAAATAGCGGTTTCCAGGCCTTCAAATGGCACAAAAAAGAATCAAATCTTCATAAATAATGGACACTTTTTGAATGGAATGTATTATTTTTATTATTAGTAGTATTAGTAGTAGTAGTAGTAGTAGTAGTAGTAGTAGTAGTATATGGCTTAGCACCAACATTTTGTTTTGCTAGAAACTGCTCGCTATTTTATAACTATTATATAACCTTATACTCTTAAGACATGTGTTCAGAGAATAGAAAACCTTTGCATTGAATGCAACTAGAAATCTAGTCTAGATATATACCCTTTAGATATATTTGACATAAATATATTAGAAAGTTCTCAAAAAGTGTGTGTGTGTGTACGCGTTTTTGTGACAAATGAGGACATAAATTTGTATAATGACAAAGGTATGACATAGGTATTACAAGGAGAAGGTGACTTTTCAGGACATTACCCCATGTCCCCGCTTTTCAAAACGCTTATAAATCACACAGAATGGAGTGTATTGCAAATCTGAAATAGCACAAAGTCTCCTGTAAGGGGTAGGTTTAGGGGTAGGGTTGGTGTAGGGCAATAGAATATACAGTCTGTACAGTATAAAAACCATTACGCCTATGGGATGTCCCCACTTTTCACAAAAGTAAACCTGTGTGTGTGAGTGTGTGTATATATATATATATACAGTATGAAGGGGAAAACACATGAGCAGACAGGCTGACACACATGACATGCAGTGTGGGCCTCCCGCTCTGCTGATGCCAACACTGTCAGCACCATGTTCCAGAACAAGACACAATACTGCAGACTGTGATTGTAGCTGAGACAGAAAATGTGGTTTTTAATACTTCCCCTGATTTAGATGACACAGCAGATTATTAAAGCATCCATGTGATGGAGCTGTGAAATGATGAAGTCAGCTGTGTTATTATGTGAAGCATAATGACTGCATATGTGTATACAATAAATGCTGTTGGGGTTTTGTATGTGGGCAGACCGCAAGACAATAGTGACTATGGTTTTGTGTTTTTCAGGGGAATTCGGTTCTTCAGTCAACTCTGTACACAGCGGTATGAGATGATCGGAGAATTACTGGGCCGAGAGCAGCACGACATCGCCCTGTTACAGGAAGTGGGTTTTACTCTACACTTTAACCCCTTTATCCTCTGACTGTCTTTAGGGATTAATTCAGTGCCCTTGTGGCTTTAGCACTTCATTTTGCTTCATTTCCCTGATGGACGAATAACACTGTGTCCTAAACAGATATGTGGTTGTGGCTGATTATAACGTTTGGAGTCGATTAAGTGTTTAATGTTTTTGAAAGAAGTCTCTTATATTCAACCAGACTGCATTTATTCGATCAAAAAATTCAGTAATATTGCAAAAAAAATATGACTATTTAAAATAACTGTTTACTTTTTGAATATGTTTGTAAATGTAATTTATTCCAGTGATGCAAAGCTGAATTTTCAGCATCATTTCTCCAGTCTTCAGTGTCACATGATCCTTCAGAAATCATAATAATATGCTGATTTGGTTTTTGCTGCTTAATAATTTTATGGAACGCGTAATACACTACCAGTCAAAGTTTTGGGCTAAGTAAAATAAATAAATAATAATAAAAATAATAATAATTAATGCATGTATTCAGTGAGGATGCAATTAATTGAACAAAAATACACATATAATGTTACAAAATATTCTATTTAAAATAAATGCTAGTCAGTGAATCCCGAATAAAATGTATCACAGTTTCCAATATTTTTTGTTTTTTTACAAATAAATGCAGTCTTTATAAGAGATTTCATTATAAAGCAATAAAAACCTTTTTTTTTATGTCTTTATAAATTTACTATGCTAGCTAGACATACACATAAACATAATTTTTACTGATCTAAGTATATTTCTCATTGTTCTAGGTATGGAGTGAAAGAGATTTCCTTTTCCTGAAGAGAAAGCTGTCCTCCTCTCATCCTTATACTCACTATTTCAAGAGGTCAGTTCAACTCGCTGTGACACGAGGGACTTTGAAAGTCGCTTTGTACTTCAAAGCCATTGGGATTTTGAAAGAGAGACTTTGAAACCTTCTGATCAGCGATCAAGCGGTTAGACGCTCTCACACATTCCAGAGAGAAAAAGGCAGGAAATAAAATCCCTACTAAGAGTAGAGTTCACCCAAAACTAAAAAAAATCCAGTCATCATTTACTCACCCTTGTGTCGTTCCAACCCCGTATGATTTTTTTCTTCTGTGGAAACGCAAAAGGAGAAATTTTGAAGCCCATAATAGCATTCTGTCAGGAACAGACCAACATTTAAGTTGTTATTTACTAAAAATGTGTGTCACGTTTGGCAACAAGACACAAAAGAACTAAAGTCGTTTGGTGTCCCTTCATCACTGCTTCCATTGTATGGAAAAGAGCAGGTTGGACATTCTTCAAAAGTTCTCCTTTTGTGTTTCATGGAAGAAAGCATATGGTTTTGGAGCAACTTGAATAAGTGAATAAATTAAGACTTTTAAAATTACTTTTGGGTGAACTATCCCTTTAAGAAGCTCAAAAAAAATCTTCTTTTGAGACATTTGTTTGAATATTCCATCATATTCTGAGTCTTCAAAAGTGACCTTTATATCTTATCCTTATCTTTATGAGACAAGAAAAAGAAGCATTGCAATCAATAAAGCTGATTTGGCAGAATTTGTAATCATCTCACTTATCAAAGAAGCAGTAGTATCTACAGTTAACACGTCAACACACTTAGACTCCCCCCAAAGCGTGACGGGAATTAGAAGCTTTTGGATTTTCACATTATTGGTGGTATCGGCTATTACTATTGCAAATCCTTAACCCACATTTTCACTATTGTTTTTTTACGCAACCTTTACGCTCTGCTTATTCACCATGGTACAATGAATAATTAAGGGATGTATTAAAGGACTATTTAACCAAAAATGCTGAAAATGTACCCTCAGGCCATCCAGGATTTAGATGAGTTTGTTTCTTCATCAGAACAGATTTGGAGAAATTGATCATTGCATCACTTGATCACCAATGGATGCTCTGCAGTGAATGGGTGCCGTCAGAATGAGAGTCCAAACAGCTGATAAAAACATCACAGTAATCCACAAGCAATCCACACCACTCCAGTCCATCAGTTAATGTCTTGTGAAAAGCTGCATGCTTGCAATAAATAAATCCATCATTGGTGAGAAAGTGATCCATTGGTGAGCAAGTGATGTAAATCTCTTTAGATGAAGAAACAAACTCATCTACCTCTTGGATGGTTTGAGGGTGAGAACATTTTCATTTTTTGGTGAACTATTCCTTTATTATATCTGCACAAAACAAATGACTGCCAATATGTTCAAAAGAAAGGAAAGTACACTCTTAAAAATAAAGGTGCTTCAAAACCATTTTTGGTTCCACAAAGAACCATTCAGTCAAATGTTCTTTAAAGAACCATCTCTTTCTTACCTTTTTATAACCTGAAGAACCTTCTTTAGCCACAAAGAAGCTTTTGTGAAACAGAAAGGTTCTTCAGATGTTAAAGGTTCTTTATGGAACCATCTATCTTCTTCTATGGCATCGTGAAGCACCTTTATTTTTAAGAGTGTAAGTCTTCTAGGGGTAATCAACATAGATAATAACCCTAGACTTAAGTGTGTAGTTGTGAGTCAAACAAAAGGTTTTTGTCTTCAGTCTCCCTAGTAATACTAGAAAAGTAAGAGCAGCTGTGTGATTGCTGCCGTATATACAGCAAGAGATACCTAAAGACAAATGTTATTTTGTAGCTGTATGTTCTGGTATGTTTTGACAGTGGAGTCATTGGCAGTGGGCTTGCTGTGTTCTCCAGACACAGAATCCAGGACGCTCTGCTCTACCAGTACTCTCTCAACGGCTACCCATATATGGTAAGCTATGTCTGTGTACTTAATTCTGATTGGTCAATCTGCCCTCAAATGTTTTGTATAATGTCACTAAGCTATATAATTTATAATTTATTTATTTGTGTCCCAGTTCTCCTAAATAGCGCTGCTAGTTTCATAATAATTGTTTCATACTATTTCTCTCATATCACTCCGGAGTTACTTTCTTCTCACATAATGTAAACTCAAATTTATATTTCATTTCAATTTATTTATTTATTTATCTATTAATCTCTATGTAATAAGTCTGCGAATTGCGATTCTGATTATATATATTGCTGTCATGACAACTCTCGGAGGGATTTGGCATGATAATGTACATGACAATGTTAATGTATTTGGTCTTGGTGGAACAGATCTGCTTGCTAGACCGAGACTTGCTACTGCCAATACACAACATGCTGCTGTGAGCATGTAAGAAATATTGCTGCTGCAAATATAACATATATTAAATAACCCCCATATAGCATATATGAATCACCTCGTAGCAGATCTATACAGGTGGAGCTGGGGAAGGTGGAGGGTTTCTGAAGCAATCTGCAGCTGCTACGGCAAGCACTAGTCACATATTTGAATGTTGAGCAGCTCGCTCATTGGCTACCGATACAGGAGAGAACCAATCAGCTGTGCCATGAGATAATGATGTCATTAGGTCAGATTGAGTTAGACCTATCGGACTGCGCCATCTAGAGTTTCATGCCACAAGTCTATATATACACTGTATATATATATATATATATAAATATAATTATTGTTGAAACATTAAATATTTTAATATTTGAAATATATTAAATACATTACATATTATTTCATATTAATGAAATTAAAATGCTTAATGAAATATTATTCAATATTACATTTAATATTTTAAATTTACTAAATGGCAACTTCATCATTTCAAATGTGTAATTACAAATGTATTTAAATACATGACGTGCAAGATATATAGTAGCCTATATTTTCATTTACACATTACACTTGAACCAAATATCAACAGATAATAGAATTATGTAATTACATGTAAATATATACATACTGTAAGTCCTATACTTAAAGTTCAGCTAATTGCATTTAATATGAATTTAAACTATTAATAAATGTGTTATTTAATTGAAACGAACATGTGCATGTAAACATTACATTCAGTTTGCACTTAAATTCTTTTGAAGAACATTATTTCTGTAATATGTACTCTGTTTGAAATTATGTTAAAGTATACTTTTTCCACAAGGGACATAATGTGACTAGCTTTTGTAGAGGAATCTGATATGTTTTGTTTCTTTATGGTACAATGATTCATGTAACAAAGTTTTAGCACAGCGAGAATTACATTACATTTTGTATGTGTGTGTGTCCACCTCAGCTGCGCCATGGTGACTGGTTTGGGGGCAAAGCAGTCGGGTTGGTCATTGTAGACGTTTCTGGATTAAAGGCGCACGTCTATGTTACTCATGTAAGTCGCTCTCTCTAAAGTCTGGTCTGGCTTGAATAGGTCTTGAGGTGTGTTCCTCATGGTCACTCGGGTTTATTCATGAGTAACTGGAGACGATGCACCTTCAGTAATGATACTGCTGTCTTCTCAGTTACATGCAGAGTACTCCAGGGCTCGAGATGAATACCTTCCCCACAGAATAGTGCAGTCGTGGGAAATGCTGCAGTTCGTGCGGTAAGAGAAAGTGTGTTTTCTAAATGTGTCACAGAGAAAAGAGGTCACATGCTTTTAGTAAACTCCCACCGTGCGGCCTCTTTAGCCACACGTCCTGCGGAGCAGATCTGGTGGTTCTGGGAGGGGATCTGAACATGCACCCTCAGGACCTGGGAAACCGTCTCCTCAGATCCCACACTGGGCTCAGAGACTGCTACACTGAAACAGACACGTTTGATGTGAGCACACTTCATGTTGCATGCTTATTCAGCTTGTTTGTGTGCCCTGTTTTGCTTCGAATCGTCACTTTGTGTTGCTCTCGGCAGGGCTGTGAAGATGGTCACACACTAATAGCAGACAATCACTTCACAAAGAAGCAAGATCTTGTTCCTTTTGAGAAGGGCATCAGAATTGACTACATTCTCATGAAGGTAAAATAATCTCAATATTCTGTATATAGGACTACACACATTTTTGTTGAAATAAATTAATAGTTTTATTCAGCAAGGATGCATTAAAGTGATTAAAAGTGGCAGTAAAGATGTTTATAATGTTGCACAAGATTTATATTTCAAATATTTGCTCTTCTTTTGAACCTCCTATTCATCAAAGAATCCTGAAATAAAATGTTACTTTTTTTTTTTACAAAAATATGAAGCAGCTTAACTGTTTTCAGCATTGATAATAATAAGAAATGTTTCTTGTGCAGTAAATCAACGTACAGTATTAGAATGATTTCTGAAGGATCATGTGACACTGAAGACGAATAATGATGCTGAAAATTAAAATTAATTGCATTTTACAATATATTCAATAGAAAATTACAATATTTTATTTATAGAAAAGAGTTATTTTAAATAGTAAAAATATTTCACTGTATTTTTGATCAAATCAATGCAGCCATGGTGAGTAGAAGACGATTCTGTTAAAAACTTTTAAAACTCCACAAACTTTTGAACAGTAGTGTATGTGTAAGTTTACACGCTGCTCTTTTCCATATGCCATACTCAACATTAGTGTTTATGTTTGTTCTTTTTCTTGTGCAGGGTTCTCAGAGAGTGAGCATGAAGTGTGAGTCTCTTTCCACCACCAAAGGTCCAGTGGCTGATAAACCCTTTCCATATTCTGACCATGAGGCTCTGACTGCTGAACTGGCCCTTCTGCGCTCAGAGGACAGCAGACAGCATGGATCAAGCGACAGTGAGTACTCAGCGTTGTTCTCAGAACAGCAAAAACAAGCATTTCACATCAGTATAACAAATGAAACCCTGCTTCAGAGCAGTTTTTATGCATACCAGGCCCGGACTGGCCATCGGGAGCACCGGGAGAATTCCCGGTGGCCTGGCGGCTGATTTGGCCCGCTGCCCTGTTTTTTTTTTTATTATTATTATTATTATTAAAGGGTTAGTTCACCCAAAAATGAAAATTCTGTCATTAATTACTCACCTTCGTGTCGTTCCAAAACCCGTAAGAACTTCGTTCATCTTCGGAACACAATTTAAGATATTTTTGATGAAATCTGAGGGCTCTCTGACCCTCCCATAGACAGCAAGGTAACTACCACGTTCAAGGTCCAAAAAAGTATCAAGATGATCGACAAAGTAGTCCGTGTCACATCAGAGGTTGAACTGTAAAGTCACGAAGCTACGAGAATACTTTTTTTGCGCAAAGAAAACAAAAATAACGACTTTATTCCACATTTTCGTCTCTACTACGTCACTTGTGGACGCGCGTTCATAAAAGTATCATGACGCGAGCGTGTGGCGGCGCTGACCCAGATCCGGCGTGATGACGTTATTTTTGTTTTCTTAGTGCAAAAATGTATTCTCGTAGCTTCGTAACTTTACAGTTGAAAGTTCAGAAGAACAGCATTTATCTGAAATAGAAGTCTTTTGTAACATTATAAATATCATTATCATCACTTTTGATCAAAGACCCCCCAAAGCTTTTTTTTTTTTATTTCAGATACATGCTGATCTTTGGATCTTTCTATTCGTCAATGAATCCTGATGTACTCAAATGTTTTAAATATTGATAATAATAATAATAAATCTTACTGTTCAAAAACTTTTGACTGGTAGTGTATATTTGTATGAAACATAGGTTTGTTAAATCTAGTGTATTTGAGTCATTTTAAGATAAATAACATTCTGTGGTAACAAATTGAAATGTGCTGGTTGTTTTCAACAAGGTGGACACAGTTCTGCTCACAACAGTAGACCTGCTGGTGAAGAAGTGACAGGTAAGAAAAAAAGGGAGAGAGAGATATTGGGGTAAATGAAGAAAAGGGAAAGGGAAGTGAATTGGTGCAGTTCAAGAGAGAACCTTTAATTATTTTCCATGGCCCCAGACTAAGGATTTAGACCTTTTTATGTGATGGCCATACAAATAATAGGGTTGTCTGTGGTTTCAGAAATTGTTGTGGATATATAGGCTATATACAAAAAATAAAAAAATAAAGTGCCCAAAATTTTTGGGGTACAACAGCTTGTCACTGGAATAGGACCCTTAAAAGGACATCTTTGTTCCTTTTTTACCCCTAATAGGTAGGCCTACACATTAGTACCTTAAGGGTACAAATTACTACTCTAAAGTACTAATATGTACCTATTAGGGGTAAAAAATTTACAAAGATGTCCTTTTAAGAGTACTGCAAAAATAAAAAAATAAAGTGCCCAAAATCGCACATTTTTGGGGTACAACAGCTTGTCACTGGAATAGGACCCTTAAAAGGACATCTTTGTTCCTTTTTTACCCCTAATAGGTAGGCCTACACATTAGTACCTTAAGGGTACAAATTACTACTCTAAAGTACTAATATGTACCTATTAGGGGTAAAAAATTTACAAAGATGTCCTTTTAAGAGTACTGCTCCAGTTACAAGCTGTTGGTCACAATTTTGTCCCCTTTTTTTCTGTGTGGCCTGGATGAGCGTGAGATTTCCCGGTCTGAAATTACATCCCAGTCCGGCCCTGATGCATACCACCAACACACTCTCATGACAACTCTTAAAAGGATAGTTCACCCAAAAATAAAAACTACCCCATGATTTACTCTCCCTTAAGCCATCCTAGGTGTATATGACTTTCTTCTTTCAGACGAATACAATCGGAGTTATATTAAATCTTCCAAGCTTTATAATGGCAGTGAATGGTGGTTAAGATTTTGAAGCCCAAAAAAGTGCGTCCACTCCATCCATCATAAAAAGTGCTCCACACGGCTCCAGGAATAAATGAATAAATGAACTCTTGGTTTTCTTGTTACATAATCATGTTGGACTTCAACACTGAAAATGGAATTGCAAACAAAAGCTATATTTGCCAAAATAATTGTCTTTACAGTAACTACGCTATACATTTCATGTGTTTATTTGAATTTAATGCACAGCATATGTATGTGTTCCTATAACAATTTACACTAACTTTTCTTTATCCGATAACAACGAGACTTCAGGGAGTTAAAAAGCTACCAAAGCATGATTCTGGTGGTGCACAGATAAATGTTGGTAGAGCGACGTTTACTTGTGAGCCAGGATTTAGATTCATATAAGAGAGATGGAGGAATTTTGTGTCAGTTGGCAAAAAGGAATGTGGGAAAACTGGACTAACTACAGGATACCGGATATGTGATTGTCATGAGTGTTATGGTATGCACTGTCAGTTTCACTGGTTTGGGGCGTGTTTGAGATAGATCAGAGCGACCCATCCTTCTAATATACAGTATAAAGTTGATTTATTGAACATGACGAGGCCATAAGTGCAAACGTAAAGAAGTACTGATAAAGACTGTTAAAGAAACACTGTCCAAAATGTACACTTTTTTCATTTTTTTTTTTACATATTTTTAATGTTACAAAGAAAATATATTTTAGATTAATGCTATTCTTTTGAACTTTCTATTCATTAAAATGTATATTTTCATGATAATATCATTTATAATTAATGAAAAATTAGAAATGTTTTCACGAGCAGCAAATCAGCATATCAGAATGATTTCTGAAGGCTGACACTGACGACTGGAGTAATTCAGCATTGCATCACAGAAATAAATTACATTTTAAAATATATTAACATAGAAACCAGTTATTTTAAATTGTAATGATATTTCACAATATGACCGTTTTTACTGTATTTTTGATCAATTAAATGCAACCTTGGTGAGCATAAAAGATTTCTTTCAAAAACTAAATTAAAATTTTACCGACCCCAAACTTTTTTTGAAGGGTAGTCTATGATGTCACGCCCATCAATGTGATGTTCAAGAAAGCTCAAACCATTATTTTTAAAGAGATAAAAAGTCACAGAATCTGCAGGGATGACATATGGAAGAAAATATGATATTTGGATTTCAATGAAAGCAAACTATAGGTGTAATTCATTGTTATTCTCTATCGCCCTGTCTTCCTCCAGCACTGGCTGTATCAGAGCAGATGGACGTGGTCACAGAGGCGCGTGCGGTGGTGAAGGAAGGCCTGTGTCAGACCGAGGCCCTGCGGGACAAAGCCATGCGTCTGATGTTCGGTGCTCTGCTGTCACTGCTGCTGCCGCTGGCTTTGGCCTTCCTGCCCTGCTCCTGCTCCTGCTCCTTCAGCACCGTGGGGCTTCTGGGAGCCGTTTGCATGGGCCTGCTCCTCTCTGGAGCTCTGCTCTACCTGCTCTTCACCACACACATCAAAGTCCTGAAAGAGACTGAAGACCAGATGATGCTGACCTCTAATGACCTCCAGACTAAACTGACAGGATGTCGGCTGTCTGGATCTTCATCCTCCGATGGTCCTCCAGAGCTCCAGCCGCTGAGTCCTTCTAAACGGGTTGACCCGTAAGAGCTGGTTCTGGGTCAGGTTACTGTACCTCAGTGTTACATAATAGCTGTTAGGAAATAACTTGAAGAGCTGATCCGAGAGCAGTGCTCTGAGGCTATACCTACCTCAACTCAGTGAATAGACAGATTAATCATCACAGAGCTGCTGCTCTTCGCATTTTAACGAACTGAAAATCTTGAAGGCTGAAATGTAAAGCCCTGTTTGTTTCCGTGAGGGCGAGTTATTTATTTCTTTGCTAGTCTATGCCTGTTAAGACACTCCGAACAGTGTGCTCTCTGATATTTTAATGTAACTCAAAAGAGACTTAAGTCAATTTTTTTAACGATTTGTTGTTGAGGTATTACTAGACCACATTTTAGGCATTATAAACACTGTTTGAATGTAATTTCATCATAATCATGAATAAATAAATCACTATTCTGAAGCATTTTCATATTTACTGTAGGGTGTTTTAAATAATTCACCCCCTTTCCACAAGGTAGTGCTCTTGCTCTTGCATGCAAGAGCATAAACGGTCAAAGGGTCGGTAGAGGTTCTGTAGGCAAAATAAAACAAATATTTTGCCATTGTTATGAAATTAAATTTGTGTGATTAATTAATATCTGGCTTGTGGAGCTGAAAAGTGAACAATAACAGTTTAGTTTCTGAGTATATTCTGTAGCCTTTTAGCCAACATTTGTTTTCTGTGGTTAGCAAGCTATTTTTATTTTTAGCTTTCATTTTCTTCCAAAGAAATTCTAAACAGTCGGCAACAACAACTTTAGCTTTCATTAAATTTGAATAAATAAATAAATCTTACCTCTTGGACAGTTTACATAATATTTTTTAAAGCCTAATATAATGTCATATATCCATGCATAATAATTAAGAGGAAAAATATTATCGTAGTTTTTGATCTATTTTAGCAAATAGATTTGATTAGATAGATTTTTAAAATAAGTTTTTCTGCAGGACGCATTCATATTTTATGCCAAGCCTAATAATGCTACATCAGACTTCAATAGCAATTAACACAAGAGAAGATTGTGGTTTCTAGTAGGTTTTTATAATATTTAAGTACTTTAGGAAACCATTACCATAACAATATTTAAGACAATAATTAACATCTTAGCCCTTTTGTTGCATAACAAAATAGTACTAGGAGGAGTAGTATTTCTGGGAGTGGTTGTAAAAGAAGGGCTAATTATAATATAGAGTTACAGCACTTGTTGTGTGTTTGATCATCACAGCAGTTATACACTGCTTTACACACTGAAGCATGTACAGTTATACTGTGTTGTTCTGGTGAGT
Organism: Sinocyclocheilus grahami; assembly: GCF_001515645.1. Taxonomy (NCBI): domain Eukaryota; kingdom Metazoa; phylum Chordata; class Actinopteri; order Cypriniformes; family Cyprinidae; genus Sinocyclocheilus; species Sinocyclocheilus grahami. Next base: position 365,870 of record NW_015505855.1, read on the forward strand.
GAATGTCAGACTTTTGTTGTACTGTAGAGTTGGCTCCTGCAAGATCTGTCACTGAAGTGTGATGCCAGAGACTGAGCACTCAGTCATTAACATCTCCCATCATCCACACTGGAGCATGAGAACATTACACTATCCAATAAACGCATATCACACTTTAATGAATATAACAAACCTGTTTCTATGGATAGGCAGAAATAGTTTAACCATAATTCTGGAATTCATAGACAACTATCACACGAGGCTGCAAGCAGACATTGATGCAACTCATGATATCACTGCTATAATTAAGGGTTTGTAAACTTGGAACGTAAGACTTTTGCGAGATAACTCAAAATATATTTTTGGAACGCAAGACTCTTGCGAGAGAACTCAAAATATCTCTTTGGAACGCAAGACTTGTGAGAGAATGCAAAATATATTTTTGGAACGCAAGACTCTTGCGAGAGAACTCAAAATATCTCTTTGGAACGCAAGACTTGTGAGAGAATGCAAAATATATTTTTGGAACGCAAGACTTTTGCAAGAGAACTCAAAATAACTCTTTGGAACACAAGACTTGTGAGAGAATGCAAAATATATTTTTGGAACGCAAGACTTTTGCGAGAGAACTCAAAATATATTTTTGGAACGCAAGACTTTTGCGAGAGAACGCAGAGTTTCTTTTTTTGGAACGCAAGACTTTTGCGAGAGAACTCAAAATATCTCTTTGGAACGCAAGACTTGTGAGAGAATGCAAAATATATTTTTGGAACGCAAGACTTTTGCGAGAGAACTCAAAATATATTTTTGGAACGCAAGATTCTTGCGAGAGAACTCAAAATATCTCTTTGGAATGCAAGACTTTTGCGAGAGAATGCAAAATATATTTTTGGAACGCAAGACTTGTGAGAGAATGCAAAATATATTTTTGGAATGCAAGACTCTTGCGAGAGAACTCAAAATATCTCTTTGGAACGCAAGACTTGTGAGAGAATGCAAAATATATTTTTGGAATGCAAGACTCTTGCGAGAGAACTCAAAATATCTCTTTGGAACGCAAGACTTGTGAGAGAATGCAAAATATATTTTTGGAATGCAAGACTCTTGCGAGAGAACTCAAAATATCTCTTTGGAACGCAAGACTTTTGCGAGAGAACGCAGAGTTTCTTTTTTTGGAACACAAGACTTTTGCGAGAGAACTCAAAATATATTTTTGGAATGCAAGACTCTTGCGAGAGAACTCAAAATATCTCTTTGGAACGCAAGACTTTTGCGAGAGAATGCAAAATATATTTTTGGAACGCAAGACTTTTGCGAGAGAACTCAAAATATATTTTTGGAACGCAAGACTTTTGCGAGAGAACGCAGACTTTTGCGAGAGAATGCTAAATATATTTTTGGAACACAAGACTTTTGGGAGAAAACGCAGTTCACTCAGTAAATCATTGAAAAAAACAGGTTATCTCTCTCACTCTAATGGCGCTTTTCCACTGCGTGGTACGACTCGCCTCGGTACGGCTCAGTACGGCACGGCACGGTTCGGCTCGGTTTGCGTTTCCTCTGCAGTTCAGTACCACTTTAGGGTGGGCGGGATTATTCACATGTGGTTATAGTTGCGCCGCCTCTACTGCCACGACTCCTAAAAAAACATTTTCATTCCGCATCGCCCCATCAAGCTCTCGCTGGTCAGCTCCTCTGCTATCAACGAGAGGAACGTCTGTTCTTCCGTAACAGACAACAAAACTTTTTGGTTGTTAAAAAAGGTGCGCTCGTTCAAAACAGTTGCGTTCGATCTTTCGCTGGCTGTGCTGATTTAAATCTAGCGGTTCTTTTGTGTTTGTGTCTCAGGTTCAGTGACGCAGGTAGTGACGATTCTCTCCGGCCAATCCGTGATCAGCAGAGTTTACACATCACGTTTTGATAAGGGTACGGTTCACTTGGAACCCCAACCGAAGTGGTACTAAAAAAAGTACCAGGTACTGTACCCAGTGGAAATCCCCCAAAAGTGAACCGTACCGAGCCGTACCGTGCCGTACCATGCAGTGGAAAAGCACTAAAAAAAATTAACCCAATGTTTCTCAGGGGAACAAAAATTTGATAACTATACATATTCCATTTATAAATAATTCATTTAAAATCAAATAAATGAATGAATAATTGAATAAATGTTCAGCCAGTTTCAGTCAATTCTTTTCAATCACTATGTACCAAAAAAAAAAAATCACAATTTTTGTGACCATGCTTGTGATTAAAAAATGATAGATAGATAGATAGATAGATAGATAGATAGATAGATAGATAGATAGATAGATAGATAGAAGACAGAGAGACAGATAGATAGATAGATAGATAGATAGATAGATAGATAGATAGATAGATAGATAGATAGATAGATAGATAGATAGATGATAGATAGATAGATAGATAGATAGATAGATAGATAGATAGATAGATAGATAGATAGATAGATAGATAGATAGATAGATAGATTGATAGATAGATAGATAGAAGACAGAGAGACAGATAGATAGATAGATAGATAGATAGATAGATAGATAGATGCTTGTGAACTACAAATGCGCTATTAAACCGGGTTGCTAGGAAACGCCAGGTAATTGACAGGTTTAAAGAGTGAATGTGGACCTGTGATTGGTCCGCAGCGCGGCACATCAGATGGGCGTGACCTTAGGTGTGGTTCTCCACTGAAGAGCACAGACTCGCTACAGCCGGACTGAGAGCAGCGATGACTGCCGAACCGATTCGCTCGGCTCGGGGCACTGTCTCTACGGAGGACACCTCTCTGGTGCTGCCCTCCGACAAAAAACATGGGACGGGGCAGCAGCGCGTGCTGGAGCAGGTTAACACCATAAAGAGAGGCAAGTCGAAGATGGTCAAGAATGACTCCATTCCGTCGCCAACAAGTAAGTGCGCTGTTTATATGCACACAGGCATTAGTTATAATACCAGTGAGACAGCGTGAAATAAATCTTACGACTTTAATAAACTTCACTAACAAGGACTGCATGCTTGTTTGGCAGTGTCTGCATGAAAACTTTTTTTTTTTTCATTAGCAAGTTCAAGCAGGTCTTTGAAGCAAAACTGCATTCATTTGTAATCAATATCTCAGACACAAGAGTTTTTGACAGGGGTGTGTCTCAAAGCCATGTGAACTAGAAGCCTACCTACACTGCGTTTGTGGGTCTGATATAGCCTACACACATCTGATCCCATGCTGCAAATACAGTGCAGTATGTCGAAGTGCAACATTTAATCTTACATTTAAGTATGTTTCTGTGTGAAGTCAATGAATTCCAGGTCACTGTTTCATAACAAATGACTGTAAACATAATCATAGCACGCATTGTGTGATATAGTTTAGTTGTGTTTTGAAATCCTCATGATTTATTAATGTTCCATTTGGCTGGAAGCAAGTATAAACCACTTGCAGTCTACTGTGTGGCTATATTGTGCAATGTAGTGTAGAATAATATTAGTTTTCAGTAAACAATTGAGACTTGTAGTAATTATTTATTAAAACATGTTTCATTGTTTATTCCTTTGGGCGTGCAACACTGCTTTTATCTCTGGTAAACCTTTAGTACGAGTTGTAAACACTCGACAAGTACTCAAAGGTCAGCAATATTGAATTTTCAATAAACATAATTATTGATAAAAAAAACCTTGCATCACAAAATAGTATTGTAAGTACACATGACAGCGAAAACTGCAAGAGAGCAAACGTTCCCTTGAGAAAAAGAATTATGCTTTAGCATACTTATACAAAGAGTACTTATTATGGAAAGTATGTAGCTACTTTAAAAGAAAAAGAACTGAATGTAATGTTTTCAAACACTTGATTGCATGTTATTTATTGAACAGTTCAATTTATATTAAGTGACCCACTTTAGTAGCTCATTTTATGTAATGTCATAATTAATTCTATTGTATTTGAAATATAGTTAAAGTGTATTGCTGAATGTACTGAAAAGCGTATATGATCAACTAGAATATACTTTAATGCCACTCCTTTGGAAATTACGTCATGTATTTAAATATATTTGTGGACACCTCTCTGGTGCTGCCCTCCGACAAAAAACATGGGACGGGGCAGCAGCGCGTGCTGGAGCAGGTTAACACCATAAAGAGAGGCAAGTCGAAGATGGTCAAGAATGACTCCATTCCGTCGCCAACAAGTAAGTGCGCTGTTTATATGCACACAGGCATTAGTTATAATACCAGTGAGACAGCGTGAAATAAATCTTACGACTTTAATAAACTTCACTAACAAGGACTGCATGCTTGTTTGGCAGTGTCTGCATGAAAACTTTTTTTTTTTTCATTAGCAAGTTCAAGCAGGTCTTTGAAGCAAAACTGCATTCATTTGTAATCAATATCTCAGACACAAGAGTTTTTGACAGGGGTGTGTCTCAAAGCCATGTGAACTAGAAGCCTACCTACACTGCGTTTGTGGGTCTGCGTTTGTGGGTCTAGCCTACACACATCTGATCCCATGCTGCAAATACAGTGCAGTATGTCGAAGTGCAACATTTAATCTTACATTTAAGTATGTTTCTGTGTGAAGTCAATGAATTCCAGGTCACTGTTTCATAACAAATGACTGTAAACATAATCATAGCACGCATTGTGTGATATAGTTTAGTTGTGTTTTGAAATCCTCATGATTTATTAATGTTCCATTTGGCTGGAAGCAAGTATAAACCACTTGCAGTCTACTGTGTGGCTATATTGTGCAATGTAGTGTAGAATAATATTAGTTTTCAGTAAACAATTGAGACTTGTAGTAATTATTTATTAAAACATGTTTCATTGTTTATTCCTTTGGGCGTGCAACACTGCTTTTATCTCTGGTAAACCTTTAGTACGAGTTGTAAACACTCGACAAGTACTCAAAGGTCAGCAATATTGAATTTTCAATAAACATAATTATTGATAAAAAAAACCTTGCATCACAAAATAGTATTGTAAGTACACATGACAGCGAAAACTGCAAGAGAGCAAACGTTCCCTTGAGAAAAAGAATTATGCTTTAGCATACTTATACAAAGAGTACTTATTATGGAAAGTATGTAGCTACTTTAAAAGAAAAAGAACTGAATGTAATGTTTTCAAACACTTGATTGCATGTTATTTATTGAACAGTTCAATTTATATTAAGTGACCCACTTTAGTAGCTCATTTTATGTAATGTCATAATTAATTCTATTGTATTTGAAATATAGTTAAAGTGTATTGCTGAATGTACTGAAAAGCGTATATGATCAACTAGAATATACTTTAATGCCACTCCTTTGGAAATTACGTCATGTATTTAAATATATTTGTAATTACACATTTGTACTGAGGTTGAATTTTAGTTCATTTAAAATATATTACCTTTAAATGTAATGTGGAATAACACAATAATCAAGTGCTTTGGTATGTTAATCAACACGACAAAATAAGTATACTTTTTAACGATTATTAAAACAATTGAAAATGTACTTCAAAGTAAAAATGTTACGGCCATCACAGCATTACAGTTAATCTGTAAATATACAAACAATAACTGGAACACAGACACTTGTGATTACTGTATGTCTGTCTGTGAGGTCACAGTATACAGACATCATTTAATTATTAAAATCGTCGAACCGCTACTGTAAAAATGACTGAGAGTACAACAGTCATTAGGCAGGAATATACTGTACTTTCACATTTTTGTGAGCTAATATGCTGCCCAAAATGCTGTCTAGGTAGGCAGCTCACTATAAGCTTTGAGACACAGATATAATCCACCCAGTGTTTAGAAGTGACGCACTGTCTAGTGCAGAGATTTGCTGATTTTCATTCAATTCAGTTACGTTTAATATCTCAAGGGTTTTTGCTAAGCGAATAATATGAGAGAATAATGTGTCTTGCTTAACACAGTTGCATGTTGTATTTTATTGCACGCTTTAATAACAGACTTAATTCATAACATGTCAATATTTCATGTGCAAATATACAGTATATGAAGTTCAGTGATATTTTCAGAATATCTGAATGTGGGTTGCTGACAAAAAAAAACATAAAAATGAAATTTTTTTGCACCAAATGCTTGGATAAAATTGTATTCGTATTTAAGAGAAAGTGTGCATTTCAAGTGCTGCGTGTAAGTTTTCACATATTAATGTAAATAGTCCTTTGATGTCGTGAAATAATTATAGTATATGTGTTTCTCTATTAGCATGTGTATAGGTAGAATACTGCATGTGTAATTATGCAAGAATTAGAAAGTTATTTTTGTAGTTTAAAGTAGTTTAATTAGGAGTGTGTCACGTTGCTCTGCTGACACTAATCATGTTAATGTAACGTTAATGATGTTTGTTAATGCTATTAATGGAAGTTATTATATAGGGTTAGTACATATATAATAATTATTGATCTATTTAGAGAAATTTTGCAAATTAAACTTATATTGCATGTAAGTGAGACATTTGGATAGTGCTGCATGATTGATCGAAATTCAAACAAAATCGTGATATGGCTTAATGCGATTATTACGTGCCTAATAAAGTTTAGTGTTTCAAAACGAGTTTGTCAAAAATAAAAGTTTGGTGTTTTAAAGTTTTCAAATTAGTAAATTAGGACAGCCGTATGCATTGGTATTGTAATTTTACAGTTGCACCATAAAATTAATATGATTTTATAATTTTTTTCTTAAATTTCTTGATTTGTTTACTATAGTAATTTTTTTCTTTTGTAATAATAATCAAACAAAGAGAAACTGGGGGTTCTAAAACATTTGAAAATACATTTTTGTTTAAATAAATGTTGTTATTCACACTGTAAAAAAATGATTGTGATTTTAACAGTAAAAGACTGTAAAAATGCTACAGTAAAAACCTGTTAACTGGTTAACAGTAAGTTTCCATACTATATACGGCGAATAAATGTAATAACATTGAATGTAATTTTATAGTAAAATATTTTTAAAAATACAGTTTTTGGAAGTGAAAAAAAAAAATATATATATATATAATTTACCGTGAAAAAACGTGAATTGACACTCTCAGAATTCCCTGCATGGCACTTCATATTTGATGTTTTTTTTGTTGAAATAACATGTTTCTTCTTCGTTTTTTCTTATCAGTTGTGTACACTAGGGTTTAATCTTACATGTAATGTTGTTAAATGAATGTTTATTGCATTATTTCAGTATCATGTGTGTCAGCATGATGGGGTTTAGTGTTTGTGTGAATGACACTGTGTGCACCTTCTATATAAAAGTATTGCCCTCCTCGGCTCGTAGAAAAGTTGTTTGTGATGAGCTTTGGTTCATCGTGTGACTTTCTCATCACCACCAGTTTTTGATGGTTATCCATAAAACTTACTTGTGCTCCTAAATACACTTTACAGTTCGCATACAGCTATACAAGAAAAAGTATAATTTCCTAGATATTGTTAATAATAGTTGTTCATCATAATAAAATATGTATAGACTTAATACATGACCTAGATTATTTATTTTGCTAAATCTTGTCATTTTAATAAATATTACATGAAATTTATTAAAAATTGTTGCTGCTCCAATTAAGCTCAGTGTGCTCTCTTTAAGCTCTTCTACATTGAACGTCTGTATTAATACTTCATAAACAGACTTCAAATATAAACCGATGGTTGTCACTTTAAGTCGCTAAGGAAAACTGGGCATCATACACTAAATGACTGAAGATCACACACTACCAGACTTTAATCGCTCACACAGAAATGTGCACATTGTTGCTAAGACGCGTGACAAATAAAAACTATGTGTGTTCAATGTAGATTTTGATGAGCTTAATAGGTACCTTTACCCTATCGTACAGTAATGACAATCTAAAAGAATATCAGAAGACTGTTTGAAGAATTAAAGACAAATTCTGGATTAAAACATCCAGATACATTACAGTAAAGAAAATGATATTTTTTTGCATTACAGTATTTTATTCCTGCAAATATAATGTATATTTTTGGTTTTCATTTTAGTTTATAATATGACCGAGCATGATTGTGGTATTCAGTCTTTAGCATTGCATTTCCTTTTCAGTAGATATTTAAGTTTCAGCATCTGTGAATTAGCACACTAACACATTAGTCTCATTCAGTCTGTGGTATTGTGATATGAAACAAGCTGGTTGCTGTTGTGAAGAAGAAGGCTGGTGGAACAGTTTTGCTCGTTTTGTTCCCGGTGTGTATGTATATTCTTAAACCAAGTGCATTTTGTTTATGCAACAACATTGCAGCGTAATACCTAAAAATGTGCTCTGTGTTCAGCATTTGTTCTGTAAACATTTCCTAAGAAAGGAGGGGGTTGCTTTGTTTTATTATGCTCTATTGAATGGCAACTTCTAAAAAGATATGATGGAAAAGATATGAAATGTTTATTATTGCAAGATACTAGATCAAATCTGCTACAGGGCCATTTATTATGAGATTATAATGTTTTGTAGTTTAACTTTGATCAGACCAGCTTTTGTTTCTTTCCCGATAAGAGCTGCAGGAATGGTGTCCGATTTAATGAATACATTTGTATTGAAAGATGAAAGGATAAGGTTTTGTGTTTCAAAGCATCACAGTGAAATTGTTGTGAAATGGTTTTGTGCATTTGTGAAAAATGTGTCATTACTTCTTAACTTTAACTTTCTTTGACATAGACAGTGTGTCTGTATATACTGTGTAATATTAATATCAATCAGAATTTGGTCATATTCTCGTTACATACAGTTGATTGTCATGCAAACACTACTTTTAAGCTACCTTTTTGCACTTTTGTGTGCATTTGTCAGTGACATGAAAAATAATTTTATGAGTTAAATCACAATGCAGATTGCAGAATTACCGAAAACAAAAATCGTAATTAATTGTTTAATACTTTATTGGTTCACCCAGAAAAATTTAAAAATTAGCTAAAAGTTTACCCTCAGGCCATCCAAGATGAGTTTGTTTCTTCATCATCAGAATTGGAGAAATTAAGCATCACATCACTTGTTCACCAGTGGATGCTCTGCAGTGAATGGGTGCCGTCAGAATGAGAGTCCAAACAGCTGATAAAAACATCACAATAATCCACACCATTCCAGTCCATAAATTAATGTCTTGTGAAGTGAAAGCTGTGTGTTGGTAAGAAACAAATCCATTACTAAAGCCTTTTTAACTTTAAAGCTTCACTTCGGCTAAAATACGAGTCCTCAATCCGTAATATTGTTTTTTTCTTTCAAAGTAATTTCATATGAATCAGGAGAGAAATATGCACAGATCAAGCACTGTTTACAAGCCAGAACAGTTCAAAACAAATATGTGTGTGGAGTTTGATGGACTTTTCTCACTGGAGGAAGTGTTTATCAATTATGCATTTTGTCCAAAAGCAACAGTTTGAAGGTAAAACACCTTAATGATGGATTTGTTTCTTATAAACATGCAAGTTTTTGCTTCACAAAACATTAACTGATAGACTGTAGTGGTGTGGATTACTTGTGGATTATTGTGGTGTTTTTATCAGCTGTTTGGACTCTCATTCTGACGGCACCCATTCACTGCAGAGGATCCACTGATTAGCAAGTGATGTAATGATACATTTCTCCAAATCTATTCTTATGAAGAACCCAACTCATCTACATCTTGCATGGCCTGAGGTTGAGTACATTTTTAGCAAATTTTAATTTTTGGATTAACTATTCCTTTAGCCAGAATACAGATCTTTATGGGACAATGCTGTTCATGTAAATAAACTTAATTATGCCCTGCATGTTTCATCTAGATCTACTGGTAGTGCTGTAGCAGTTTTATTACATTTTTGACACAGTTCTCCCAATCTCTCAGTTCCAGGGTATTGCTGCCTAGTGATCAACATATCATAAATTGGAGAGTTAAAGTTAATTATTTACAGTAAAGTCTCTCATTAGCAGGGGTGTTAATGACCAGTTGCCAAAGAAACACACCCAATCAGAATATGACAAGGATATAATAGATTGTGTGCATGGTCATGTGACCAGTAAATCATTGATTGTATATTACTTAAATCAATCGGAGCCGGCTGTGTGATTCCAGGGAAAGAGTTCAGTAGTACTGTCCATGGCAAATAAAGTAATACCATTCAGATTCTTAGTAACAAGTAAAGGATACACATCAGGGTTATTATAGTTTACATAAAAATAAAACTATAAAACAATTTTATGTTACTTGTATCAAAACTTTAACTGAAATAAAGTGCAAAAACAAATAAGCTAGTTGTCAAGGCAGCATTTTCTTTCAGTTTACCTTGATCTTGAACTAAACATTTTTAATAAAAATGAATGAAAATCATATTGACAAAAAAAAATATCTCTTGAAATTCGATGAGTTCATGCTCTCAGCAAACAATCATTTACAGTACATATTGTAATCGGTACAGACCGTGTTTATCCTTATTGCAAGCCAACCCATATTTAATGTAGTCTGGATTGAAAGTTTGTTTTGTTTGTGGGTTTTTGTTTTGTTTTATGGATTGGGGTATGTCACACAACCTGTCCATTTTGGTTTTCTATCTGGCTGCTTCTACCAAGTAACAGATGATCCAAATTACAGTAGTGTTCATTTGAATGTACAACATTTGACCTCAAGAAATGTTTGCTCCTCCCTTTCACAGGTCTTTCTTGCCCCGCTCTGCATGACTGTGGCAAAGGAATATGCTGAGTTAAATGTTTAAGCGCTATCATTACCATTACCGCGGAAAATAATTTTGATTGTAACTCAGTTTGCAAAATCAAAAGGGAAAGAAAAGCAGACGACATGCAGTCAGCAGCACCGCAAATAGAATAGATAAGGCAACTAGAGTTTAAAATAATGCGTCTGTCAAAATGTTTTGATAGTACAGCATATAATGCATTATACATGTTATCCTAGAGAATGTCATAATTTTACAATTGGGGCAGACTCCACCCAAAGTAATGAGATCAGAAATGTGTAGCCAAAACATCAGAAAAGAAATATTTTAATTAAAGGGGTGGTTGATTGTGATTTCACTTTTTTAACTTTAGTTAGTGTTTAATGTTGCTGTTTGAGCATAAACAATATCTGCAAATTTAAAGGTTTAGTTCACCCAAAATGAAAATGCTGTCATTAATTACTCACCCTCATGTCGTTCTAAACCCGTAAGACCTTCGTTAATCTTCGGAACACAAATTAAGATATTTTGATGGAATCTGAGAGCTCTCTGACCCTCCATAGACAGCAATGAACCTTACATGATCAAGGTCCAGAAACATAGCAAGGACATCGGTAAAATAATCCGTGTGGCATCAGGGGTTCAACTGTAATTTTAAGGATCCTTGCTGTCTATGGAAGGGTCAGAGAGCTCTCAGGATGCATAAAAAATATCTTAATTTGTGTTCCGAAGATGAACGGAGGTCTTACGGGTTTGGAACGACATGAGGGCGAGTAATTAATGACAGAATTTTCATTTTTGGGTGAACTAACCCTTTAAGACGCTGAAAGTTCAGTAAAAACGGAGATATCAAAAATGGCTCGTAGGGACCACAACGAGTAACTTCCCGAGTTTGTGACATCACAAACTGAGAAATTTACATAACCCCGCCCCTGGGAACATGCAACAAAGGGGGCGAGGCCATGTTGCACTGCTTTTATAGAGAAGAGGAAGAGTTGTTGCCATGCCATCAAAAACTAGGGATGCACAAAACATCTATTCATATGAATCGTGATTCTGTCTTCTAACGATTTTAATGGATTCACAAGATTCAAAATCAATGTTCTAAAGCAGCGGTTCTTAATCCTATTCCTCGTGTCCACTGCTCTGCATCTCTCTCTCTCTCTCTCTCTCATTCATATCATCAGCTCAGCTCCAACAATGAAGTGTTCCAATTAGACAATTTGTGTATAGACAGACAGATATTTTTTCACATAACTTTGAGAAGTGTTAAACATAAACACGCACGCGGTTGCCGTGCTGTATTAAAGCTTTAATCAGGATAAAACTGTATATTAAAAGCTATCATAAGCAGTAGCATTTACAAATAACAGCGTATCTTAAACGTATGAGACAACAACAAACAAAAAACATACCATTAAAGGGTTAGTTTACCCAAAAATGAAAATTAGCCCATAAATTACGCATCCTCAAGTCATCCTAGGTGCATATGACTTTCTTCTTTCAGACGAATCCAGTCGGAGTTATATTAAAAATTGTCTTTGATCTTTCAAGCTGTTTCATGGCACTCAGCGGGTGTTGCATGCATCAGTCCAAAAGCACTTAATTAAAATGTGCCCATCCATAAAAAAAGAAGTGTCTCACATGGCTCCAGGGGGTGAACAAAGGCCTTCTGTAGCGAATCGATGCGTTTTTGTTAGAAAAATATCCATATTCAAAACGTAATAATCACTTTAATGTATCTTGCGCTCACTGTTGTACACGGGTATGAGGTCAGCTTTGCATATGCGCCACTCAGAAGTGATGCACGCAGAAGCGCAGGGGAGAGATCAAAACAAAACACCGGTCACATATTAAAATTACAAAACGAGGATTTGTAAAGAAGAATGTCGGAGGATTTCGATATAAGCCAAGAGGAGACTGGTTTTCCTTTGCTAAAGTAAAGAAACTTTGCTTCCTTTGCTCCTGTTAACAAACGTTGGTTTTCACGAGACTCACCGGCGCATGCGCAGCGCTGACCTCATAGCTCATCAGCTTCCGTGTACAACTGTTGGTGCAAGCTACATTAAAGTGATTATTACGTTTTGAATATATATATTTTGCTTACAAAAACGCATCGATTCGCTACAGAAGGCTTTTGTTCACCCCCCAGATCCGTATGAGACACTTTTTTTATGGATGGGTACTTTTTATTTAACTTCTTTTGGACTGATGCATGCAACAGCCGCTGAGTGCCATGAAACAGCTTGAAAGATCAAAGATAATTTTTTATATAACGCCGACTGGATTCATCTGAAAGAAGAAAGTCAAATACACCTAGGA
>NW_015505855.1:382931-386376 GCF_001515645.1 Sinocyclocheilus grahami
TCAGAAGAGGTAGTTGAATGAGGTCAGTTCAATGCTGAATGGCGTAGTGAGCAGACCAATGCTGCACAAAGTGACTGGTGCAGGTCCCCGTGTGTTAGTGAGAGGGGAGGAGTGGAAGGACCTGGGGATGTGGGAGCAGGGGGGTCTGAGGTTCAGAGTTCAGTGGTGCATGGGGCAAAAGAGGGGAGGGGGGGGCAAGGTCGGGAGGGAGTTCAGCTTCCTGACAGCTTATGGATGGGTACTTTTTATTTAACTTCTTTTGGACTGATGCATGCAACAGCCGCTGAGTGCCATGAAACAGCTTGAAAGATCAAAGATAATTTTTTATATAACGCCGACTGGATTCATCTGAAAGAAGAAAGTCAAATACACCTAGGATGACTTGAAGGTGAGTAATTTATGGACTAATTTTAATTTTTGGGTGAACTAACCCTTTAAGAGCCATGTGCTTGCACAGGTTCTGTGCGATCCCCTTCACTAATATTCTTTGGGTCTCAATCGGGCTCAAATTGATAAGCAATATTGATGACATCATTGTTTACAATACAACCAGAGCACATGCCACTGAGGCGAGGGGCGTGACATTTCTGGACTGCACTAGGTGGTTTAGCGAATTACAACACACTGGGCCAGCTAACCAATCTGAGCCCATCGTGTATACAGTGCCATGAAAAGGTTTTTGCCCCCTTCCTTTTTTTTTTGCATATTTGTCAAACTTAAAAGATTCAGATCATCAAACAAATTTAAATATTACTCAAAGATAACTTGAGTAAATACAAAAGGCAGTTTTGAAATAATGATTTAATTTATTAAGGGAACAAGCTGTCCAAACCTGCCGGGCACTACGTGAAGAAGTAATTACCCCCTAATCTAATAACTGGTTGTGCCACCCTTTGTTGATTGCAACAAGTTTTCAAGTTTTCAAGTCTGCTTTATTGTCAATTCTTCCACATGTACAGCACATACATACAGAGAATTGAAATTGCTTTACTCTCAGACCCTTGGTGCATACAGATAACACTAACAGTAGAACATAAAATACAGATAGATACAGATTAAATATAAAATAAAATACTATAACTATACAAATATACAAATAAGGTCATGTAAAAAAATAAATAAATAAAGCAGCACAAGGCACATGGCAGATAGTAGGGCTGCACGATAAATCGCATGCGATATTTAATGCGAATCTTGTCAGAAAGCCGGTTCTGTAATCAGCGGTAAATCTCCATCACGTGCGGACGAGCTGCGCAAAAAATCGCGCAAATATGAACGTGGTTTTGCGCAGCTCGTCAGTAAACAACGGCTCTGTGTAGTTAATGCTGCTCAATGTGAAAGCCTGCACATGATGGAGAGTTACCGCTGATTAAAGAACCGGCTTTACTGATAAGACGCGCGTTAAATATCGCATGCGATTTATCGTGCAGCCCTAGCAGATAGAGTGCAAACCAGTGAAGTAAACAAACAGTGCAGATATAATGATTGTAGTGCAAAAGAGCTTATTTTGATTAAAGTGACAAAAAGCTCAGAGAGCAGTTCTTTATTTAAACTGTCAGAAGAGGTAGTTGAATGAGGTCAGTTCAATGCTGAATGAGGTAGTGAGCAGACCAATGCTGCACAAAGTGACTGGTGCAGGTCCCAGTGTGTTAGTGAGAGGGGAGGAGTGGAAGGACCTGGGGATGTGGGAGCAGGGGGGTCTGAGGTTCAGAGTTCAGTGGTGCATGGGGCAAAAGAGGGGAGGGGGGGGCAAGGTCGGGAGGGAGTTCAGCTTCCTGACAGCCTGATGAATGAAGCTGTCCTTCAGGCTGCTGGTCCTGGCCTGGAGACTCCGCAGTCTCCTCCCTGATGGCAGCAAACTAAAGAAGCTGTGTGTCAGGTGGGTGGGATCACCTGCAATGCAGAGGGCTTTGCGGGTGAGACAGGTTCCATAAATATCCTGGAGGGAGAGGAGAGAGACACCAACAATCTTCTCAGCTGCTCTCACTATTCGTTGAAGTGACTTGCGGCAGGACGCGTTGCAGGCGCCATACCACACAGTGATGCAGCTCATCAGAATGCTCTCGATGGTGCCTCTGTAGAAGGTGCACATGATGGGGGCAGGGGCTCTGGCTATTCTCAGTTTGCGGAGGAAGTAGAGACGCTGCTGTGCTTTCTTGGCCAGTGCTACGGTGTTGTCAGTCCAGGAGAGATCCTCTGTGATGTGCACACCCAGGAACTTGGTGCTGTTCACTCTCTCCACAGTCACACCGTTGATGGTCAGAGGAACATGTTGAGTGCGCACTCTCCTGAAGTCAACAACAATCTCCTTCGTCTTCTCCACATTCAGAGAGAGATTGTTTTCACTGCACCACCCGGCCAGGCAGCTCACCTCGCTCCTGTAGTTTGTCTCATCTCTGTTGCTAATGAGACCCACTACAGTCGTGTCATCCGCAAACTTGATAAGGAGGTTGGAGTTGTGTGACGGTGTGCAGTCGTGGGTCAGCAGAGTGAAGAGGAGGGGGCTCAGCACACATCCTTGGGGGGCCCCAGTGTTCAGTGTGATGGTGCTGGATGTGTTACTGCCGACCCGTACTGCCTGAGGTCTCCTAGTCAGGAAGACCAATAGCCAGTTGCACAGAGAATTGTTGAGCCCCAGCTGGACCAGTTTGTGAATGAGTTGTTGAGGGATGATTGTGTTGAATGCTGAACTGAAGTCCATGAACAGCATTCTGACGTATAGGGATTTCAACCACACAGACTTAAAGAGTGTGTTCCCAAAAATACACCAACACATAGACTTTCCAACATGGGGAAACAACACTCTGGACTTTGTTTACACCACCCAGAGAGGAGCTTACAAGGCCCTCCCCCACCTCGGTGCCTCAGACCACATCACTATCATGCTAATGCCTGCATACAGACCGCTTGTTAAAGTCACCAAACCAGTTCACAAACAAATACAAGTGTGGCCGGAAGGGTCGTCAGAGGCTCTTCAAGACTGTTTTAACACCACTGACTGGAATATGTTTAAGCAGGCCAACCTATCTCGCAGCATCAGAGAGGCTAAGAGACAGTACTCCAGGAGGATAGCCCATCATTTCAGCGACAGCAGAGACACCAGAGCCTGTGGCAGGGGATACAGACCATTACGGACTACAAGCCCCCACCGCGGACCTGTGACAGCAACATCTCCCTGCTGAACGAGCTGAACGCCTTCTTCGCTCTCTTTGAGGCACAAAACAGCACCACTGCACAGAAGACTCCACCTCCTCCCGGCGACCAGGTGATGACGCTGTCCCCAGACAGCGTGAGGAGATCCCTCAGCAGGATCAACGCACACAAAGCTCCGGGTCCTGACAACATTCCTGGGCGTGTACTGAGAGACTGTTCAGTGGAACTCACTGATGTCTTCACAGACATTTTCAACATCTCACTAAGTCAGGCTGTTGTCCCCACATGCTTC
>NW_015505855.1:387482-391077 GCF_001515645.1 Sinocyclocheilus grahami
AAAACAGCACCACTGCACAGAAGACTCCACCTCCTCCCGGCGACCAGGTGATGACGCTGTCCCCAGACAGCGTGAGGAGATCCCTCAGCAGGATCAACGCACACAAAGCTCCGGGTCCTGACAACATTCCTGGGCGTGTACTGAGAGACTGTTCAGTGGAACTCACTGATGTCTTCACAGACATTTTCAACATCTCACTAAGTCAGGCTGTTGTCCCCACATGCTTCAAAGCTACCACCATCATTCCAGTCCCGAATAAGCCGTCTCCATCCTGCTTCAATGACTACCGTCCAGTTGCCCTTACTCCTATTCTCATGAAGTGCTTTGAACGGCTAGTCATGCACCACATCAAGTCTGCCCTCCCCCCCTCCCTGGACCCCTTCCAGTTTGCATATTGGTCTAACCGCTCGACTGATGACACCATCGCCACTACCCTCCACTCAGCACTCACACATCTGGACAAAAAATACTGAAACTGTTTGCGATAACTGGCAATGAGTCTCTCACATCGCTGTGGAGGAATTTTGGCCCACTTGTTTTAATTCAGCCACATTGGAGGGTTTTCGAGCATGAATGGACTGTTTAAGGTCATGCCACAACATCTCAATCGGATTTAAGTCCGGACTTTGACTTGGCCACTCCAAAACCTTAATTTTGTTTTTCTTGAGCCATTCAGAGGTGGACTTTCTGGTGTGTTTGGGATCATTGTCCTGCTGCATAACCCAAGTGCACTTGAGCTTGAAGTCACAAACTGACGGCCGGACATTGTCCTTCAGGATTTTCTGATAGAGAGCAGAATTCATGGTTCCATCAATTATGGAAAGTCATCCAGGTCCTGAAGCTCAGACCATCACACTACCGCCACCATGTTTGACTGTTGGTATGATGTTCTTTTTATGAAATGCTGTGTTGGTTTTACGCTAGATGTAACGGGACACACACCTTCAAAAATGTTCAACTTTTGTTGCATCAGTCCAAAGAATATTTGCCCAAAGGTCTTGGGGATAATCAAGATATTTTTTGGCAAATGTGAGATGTGCCTTTGTGTTCTTTTTGGTCAGCAATGGCTTTTGCCTTGTAACTCTCCCATGGATGCTGTTTTTGCCCAGTCTCTTTCTTGTTGTTGAATCATGAACACTGACCTTAATTGAGGCGAGTGAGGTTTTTTAGATGTTGTTCTGGGTTCTTATTATGACCTCCTGGATGAGTCATCGTTGCGCTCTTGGAGTAATCTTGGTAGGCCAGCCACTCCTGGGAAGGTTCACCATTGTTCCAAGTTTTCTCCATTTGTGGATGATGGCTCTGACCGTGGTTCGCTGGAGTCCCAAAGCCTTAGGAGTCCCAAAGGCTTTATAACCCTTTCCAGACTGATACATGTCAACTACTTTGTTTGTCATCTGTTCTTGAATTTCTTTAGATCGCGGCATGATGTGTTGCTCTTTAAGCATGCTTAACTTTGTCAGACAGGTTCTATTTAAGTGATTTCTTGATTCAACAGGTCTGCCAGTAATCAGGCCTGGGTGTGGCTAGTGAAATTTAACTCCGCTTTCTAAAATAATGTGGTTCATCACAGTTCTTTCATGATTTAACAGGAGGGGGCAATTATTTTTTCCACATAGGGCAAGGTAGGTTTGGACAGCCTTTTCCCCTTAATAAATGAAATCATCATTTAAAAACTGCATTTTGTATTTACTTGGATTATCTTTGTGTAATATTAAAATTAGTTTGATGATCTGAATATTTTAAGTGTGACAAGTATGCAAAAAAAAAAACAGAAAGGGGGCAAAAA
Source organism: Sinocyclocheilus grahami (assembly GCF_001515645.1). Classification (NCBI taxonomy): domain Eukaryota; kingdom Metazoa; phylum Chordata; class Actinopteri; order Cypriniformes; family Cyprinidae; genus Sinocyclocheilus; species Sinocyclocheilus grahami. The sequence continues at coordinate 389,272 of NW_015505855.1, forward strand.
CCTTTTCACAGCACTGTATTTCTGAGGGAGGGGCTTCATATAAATAGGAAGTTCAAAGGAGAAAGGACAGAGCATGAAAAATAAAATTGTTTAAAAAAAAAAAACGAAGCATTAACACATTTTAGACTGCACCCCATAAACACAATTAAGCCTAGAAAATAAAACAGTCAACCACCCCTTTAAATGAATGAATGAATGAATGAATGAAAAAGAGCTATAGAAGCTTATTTCTGTCACGGAACAAAAAAATATATAAAAAAGGTAATTGCAACTTTTTATCTCACAATTCATGCTTTTTTTTCTTGCAATTGGACGTTTACATCTCACAATAACTTGCAATTGCAAGATATAAAGTCACAATTCTGAAAAAAAGTCTGAATTACAAGATATAAACGCATTATTCTTAGAAAAAAACTCTGAATTGCAAGATATAAACACAAATATGATAAAGTCTGAACTTTGAGATAAAATTAAAATTCTGAGACAAATGTCAGATTTGTGAGATATAAACTTGATTCGGAGGAAAAAAGTTTGAATTATGAGATATAAAATCGCAAATTGTGAGACAAATGTCTGATTTGTGAGATATACATTCGAAATTGTGAGAAAGTAAAAATGAATGAACTTTTTAAATATTTTTATTCTGTGACGGAAAGAAGGTTCCACAACAAACTTCACATTTCTATTTTAAAAATGTTGTTGTAGAAACTAAGGGTCAATTCATAATTATTTTCTGATTTAGCTGAAGTTGTATGCATATAAATACTGATAATAAATATTACTTTATCTTATTCATGATTTTTCTTAATCCATTAGCGCTTTATTCATCATTGCTTTTTATTTGCCCAGACTGGTCACAGCTTGTCAGCGCGCAGCACAGTGAGAAGGCAGACCCAGAACAGCCAGTGGGAGTCTCAGATGAACTGGAATGCACAGTCTCAGTCCAATGGAATGAGACGCGGTGGCAGCGACCCAGCCTTGAATAAGGCAGGCGGCACAATTACCCAGCAGTCCAAGACGAGGTCTTCTACTGTGCGATATAACCGAGCAACTGGACAATCCATGAGACTCCAGGAGAATAACCTGCCTGCCAGCACCAGCCAATCACAGATCGCAAGCATCAAACCTTCCCTCAGCCAATCACAGACAATTACGAAAGTCACCACTACCAAGAACAAATCAGAAGCGCTGCGGTGAGTTTACATATGTTATGTGCTAATAGCAGTATGTAAAAGCGCATTATCTGATATGTTTCACAGAAACATTGTTTTTTGTTCTAAACATTCATTTTACAGATACCTTGCATCTTCTATATGCTAGTGTGCTTTTAAAAAATTGACTTTTAGCAAATACACATTAAAATTTTACAGTCTTTTGTTCTTCTATGTTTTTGTCATACAGTAGTTTGTCAAAGCTATTGTCTGTTAGTTTGTCTGTATTGTAAAGTGTGTCTGTTACTTGTTTCTTAAACATTGTTCAGTGCGAGTGGTGCCGAGGGATCTATTCTTAACATCACTCTGCAGGAGGCAGTGGAGTATCTGTCACTCTCAGACATCAGCCATCAGCTGTCTGGAGCTTCATGCATACAGCACCAGACCTTCACTGAAGACAGAGCCAAGCAAGAGGTCAGCAAACTAAAGATTTCAGTCAGAGATAAACCTGCCTTCTGCTGCATCATTGCATGTTGGGTGATTCTAGAAAGAGCCATATCATAAAAACCATCAATTATTTTGAAATTTGATTAAGCTCTCAAATCTATCTATCTATCTATCTATCTATCTATCTATCTATCTATCTATCTATCTA
>NW_015505855.1:392001-459955 GCF_001515645.1 Sinocyclocheilus grahami
TCTATCTATCTATCTATCTATCTATCTATCTATCTATCTATCTATCTATCTATCTATCTATCTATCTATCTATCTATCTATCTATCTGTCTGTCTGTCTGTCCGTCCGTCCGTGTTTCCATTTTTCTGTCTGTCTGTTACTAATAATTAATTACATAGTCCTTATATTTTTGTAATGCAGTTGCATACTACACATTATTGTAAATGATTTAATCATAAGTATTGTTTTGTATCACTTAAAGGTTTGCCGTTTGGGTGGGATTCCAGCTCTTATTAAGCTGCTGAAATGTGACAATCCACAGCTGCAACAGATCGCTGCCGCTGCACTGCGCAACTTAGTTTTTAAAGACAACAATAACAAGCTTGAGGTGGAACGTTGCGAAGGAATAGAGGCCATTCTGACCTTGCTCAGAAACACCAAGATTATAGAAACACAGAAACAACTCACTGGTAAGACATGCCGCTCTCACTCGACTCTTTCCTGTGCTTCAACTTTTTAATGTGCCGTGTGTTATTTGTTGTCCTATGATCTCATCACATTGTATGTGAATAGTTTCCTTTATAGTTAAAAGAAAGTGACATGAATTGGTTTTGTGTTCGATATTAATGTGTTTATCAAAAGCTATTTAAAAACGAAAATACAATATGAGGTATGGAGTATGACCCTTTGATATCTGTTCAGGTCTGTTGTGGAATCTGTCCTCGGCTGATGAGCTGAAGCCAAAGCTGATCAAGAACGCCATGCCTCTGCTTACAGAAAGCGTTGTGGTACCTTACAACTTTTGCACTGATCACGACACTAACAAACACACTGACCCTGAGGTCTTCTACAACACGACTGGCTGTTTAAGGTGCGTTACAGAAACTGACTGTTGAGTACAAGAACACAGTGACAGCTGAACAGATGAGGAATTAAATCATATTTTTAAGCAAAAATATAATAACTGAGATACTTGTTTGTTTCACTTAAAGTCATAGTTCATCCAAAAATGAAATTTCTGTCATAATTTAGGCACCCTTATGTCATATCAAACTGTTTTTTTTTTCATGGAGCACGCTCACACACACACAATAATAATTTTTCCATTCATTAAGATTCCTGTCAAGAAACTCTAAAAAGGCACTGTAAAAGTAACAATTAGTACTATATTCCAAGTTGTATGACAGCTTATGTCATTTCCCAGAGAAATAACAGTACACACTATTGAATGACATGAGGGTGAGTAAATAACTCTTACTTTGTCAAATGCATAACCACACACCTTATTGCTTACTTAGTACCTTGATAAAAATCAGACCACAAAGTCTATGCACATTTTCCACATTCACTTTCTTGCATGGTGGCCTATTGTGCCGATAGGGCTGTTTTTAGCTTCAGTGGGTTTTTTTTGGCAAGAACAAGTGAAATATAGTCACACTCTATTTATCAAATGATGGCATCTTTAACACCCAATAATCCCTCACACAGGCAATGACTTGAAACACTAAACCACCTGACCGATGCTTTATAATTCATCCGTGCTCATCATCAGCAGATTTCTCGGAACTGTCATGTTTTTTCATGCAAGTTTTCATACCAGCGTTGCATAATGAATTGCCTAACTTGTTTGTTATCGGAGGCAGATCACAAGATGTTGACGTACTTGGGTTGGACAGAAAAAGGACTGTTACACCACAGATTGGCATATATGTAATCATTGTACGGCTGTGCAAAATTAATGTCTGTTTTAATGTTAAGTTCTGGCTGTACTCTCGCAGAAACCTCAGCTGTGCTAGTGAGCAGGAGAGGAGATCGATGAGGAGCCGCCCAAGACTTATCGACTCTCTCATGTCCTGCGTTCAGACTCAAATGCAAAGAGGCTATCCAGATGACAAGGTTATCATGCTTTCATTTTTGCTGCATGATCTCCAAGCTCTTACACTACATTGAAAAATATGTGGACACTGAAACAGATGCCCTAATGCTAGAATGCACAAGGTTCTCTAAAACTGATTTGCTCTGAAATTAATAAATGTGTAAAATGATATTGTAAGATGGAAATAAGGTGACTAACTAAACTTGTTTATTAAAAGAAGGGTGTAAAATTACACAAACTGTAATTTTTTTTTTTATTTAATCTTTATTTAACCTATTATTAAATCGTTTTTAATTCATAGAGCCAGATTTACTAACAGCTTGTGCCAGTGCAAACTGTCTTTTGGCGTTACGATAGTACTGTCAGGATTTACTAAATTACTTTTTATGGAATTTGCCCTATTTAGTAAATCTGGCCCATAGAGTTTTAATTTCTACCAGAATACTCCAATATAATGCCAAAAACTGTAGTTCAACAAGCTGAAAGTGACTTCTGTGTCCTGGTTCTGTTTGTTTTGTTGATGTGGGAGCAGTCGGTGGAAAACTGTGTCTGCATACTTCATAACTTGAGTTACCAGCTAGAGAAAGAGGCTCCAGATCACTTCGAACAGTTCTCTGCTCTTGATGAGAAACCGAATGAGACCGCTAACAAAAAGAGCCTCTTCAGCCCCAAGAGCACCAAGACCCAAAAGGTACGAGCTGTTGCTGATAAAACGACTAGCATGCAGGATGTTTTGGATGCTGGTCATGAGATGCTGACTTGACTTAAAAGATAATTTTTAAAATAAAAATAAAACTCTCATTATTGTATTCCAAACGCATATGACTTTCTGTATTCTACGGAACACATCATGAGAAATATTACGCTCCTGGAGCTTTGAAAAGCCAAAAAATATATTTTAAATAAATGCAGTTCCAGAAAAATATTAAGCAGCACAACTGTTTTCAACCTTGATAATAATAATAAATGTTTCTTGAGCAACAAATCAGCATCTTGGAATGATTTCTGAAGGATCATGTGACACTGAAGACTGGAGTAATGATGCTGGAAATTCAGTTTTGATCACAGAAATAAATTACATTTTAAAATATATTCAAATAGAAAACCGTTATTTTAAATTGTAATAATATTTCACAGGATTACTGTTTTTGCTATATCTTGGATCAAATAAATGCAGCTTTTGTGAGCATAAGAGACTTAAAAATCGAAATCATAAAATCTCACTGGCTCCAAAGTTTTGGAAAAAAAAAGAAATATTGCATTTCTCTGAAAATGCAAAGTCACACAGGTTTGGAAAGACATGAAGGTGAATAAATGATTTGGGGTGAAATCATCCTTCAACCAGCAGTACTTTTTGATCATTTCCATACACCCAACCAGCAATGGACCAACATGGAAATTCATACCATTAATAATAAAACTGGTCTATTCATATTAACCACACAGTATAGTTTAGACAGCAGTTTCAAGTTGACTGAGTGTTTAAAATCCGTCTTCAATACATTCACAGTACTTTTTGTTATCAGGAGTTCAACTTTCCAGCCATGGCGAAGGAAGATCCTGAAGGAGTGGATTGGCTGTACAACCAAAAGTCGCTGCAGATGTATTTGTCTCTGCTGGGCTTAAGTCAGAACGAGGGCACTCTGGAGGCATGCTGTGGAGCCCTGCAGAACCTGACCGCTTCAAAGAGCTATGTATGTACACTTGCTAGAAATATACAGTACATGCAACTGAACTTAAGGAAAAGTTGTTCGACTTGTATTTTGACCTCTGCACAGTTGTCCACTCTGATAAGTCAAAGCATCATACAGAAGCCGCATGGCCTGTCTGACATTTCACACCTGCTGATATCAGGAAACCCGGGCCTGCAGAAGACCGCCATGTCCTTAGTGGGCAACATGTCCCGGGTGTCATCTCTACAGGGTATTATGGGTAAGAGTCTTTTGTAACGCTCAAGTGCCACTACTAATGAAAGAGTGTTGTCAGTTCTGTGTTCTGTGTTGTGCCTGTTAAGTAACATCTGCACAAGCACAGGAACAGACAAGAAAATGTAATTCGAGGAGAGTGTGCTGTAAGTTAGTCTCCTGAGCCTCTGCTTGCTGGAGGTACTTTTGTTTCTCACTCTCTCAACAGCAGGTCTGTGTTTGTGTGAATGGACGCCAGCAGATTGTCAACTGATACCCCAGAGGCAGTAAAAATAACAATCTCCTACCCAATGCATTTTCTAAACACGACTTAACACAAATTGTTCACTATTTAGTTCATCTGATATGATTCCTCTAAATGGTATCTCGTGACTAACATACTGTATATGTCATGCAAGTGTTTTATCCAACATTTTATTATACAAGAAATGTACAATTAATACTGAAGCCAGTTACCTAAAACATGTCATGTTAGTGTTATATTGCTTTTATATAACATTAGTTAGTCAGTAAGAAATCTAACAAGACATTTTATTTATTAATTTATCATTTTTTTTATGATGTATACAAGAAATATGCATTATATTAATGTAAAGGAAATTACCTAAAATATGTCATGTAAGTGTGACATTGCTGTTGTTTGTGTGTTTTCATATTTATGAAATTATTAAACATGAAAAAGTATTACATTATGTATAAAACAAATATTCAGTTAATTTATATCAATGCCAGTTAACCGAAATATATGTCATGTAAATGTTTTATTGCTTTTAAGCAATATGTGTTTGTTTGTTTAAGAAATATGCAATTAATTAATATTGAGGCCAGTTACCTAAAAATACATCAAGTGTGATATTATTATTATTATTTTATTTGTTTGCTTAATATATATATATATATATATATATATATTATGTGTACAACAAATGTACAATTTATTTTCTTTTATTCATTCATTCATTCATTTTAATATTTATTAAATTATTACATATATTAAAAATGATCGTATTATGTAAACAATAGTAATTATGTATACAAGAAAAAGTAATGAATATTGAGGCCAGTTACTTATGTATTCCTCCTCCAGTGAAAAAAAAAAATTGCAGGTCAACAAGAATCATACAAAATGAAATATTGTTGTACACAGTGTGCTGTACTTTGCTTGAACATTGCATCAGTTCATTGATCCCTGATGTCCATGATGTTTTTGTCAACCACAGCCAAGGAAATTCTTCCCAACGTCAGTGCTGTTCTGTCGGCTGTGACGCCGAACATGGGTAAGTCTGACAGCACCATCGCTACAGCGTGCCGTGTGATGAACACACTCATGCTGGCAGAGCCCGGCACTGGCAAGAAGATGATCAAAACCAAACTCGTCGACTCTCTGAGCATGCTGAGCTCAAATTTGTAAGTATTTCCAAAGAAAATTGCACGTATAAAAGTGAAACTAGGGCATTAGCAAGCTCATGGTTGAAGTTTAGAGGGAAAGAAATCAACAAATGACAAGTTTTGTGATAGCCACCCATATATGACAGTTACTCTGTAGGAATTTGATGTGTGTGTATTAGCAGATACCCTGCTGAGAATCTCTGTGTTTCGCAGATTTTTTGACTCAGCCAGAAAATCTGCTGGAATTCTTCTCCGGAGTATGTGGGGACAAAAAGACATCCAGAATGCGCTGAAAAAGGTAAGACTGTCTTGCCTCAAACTACACACAGGCAGTAAAGCCTTTCCCGATCAGTGCAATAGAGGCACAGCTTTGAAAGTCTTTTAATAGTTAAAAAAAATATATAAAAATATTAGTAAATTAAAGAAAAATTAGGGCATTTATAATTTTATATATAAATGCAGATTATATATTTTTATTAATTAATTAATAAATTTTTTACCTGTTAATCTGATATAAGATTTTTGCATTGCATTGTAAAATTATTTTCATTTTACTTCCTCAACTGGCATTGTTGTCCAAAAAAACAAAAAACGAAAATTATATATACACGCATCCTATTGTGTTTGTAAAGTTATCATAAAGAGATATTTTTGAAAATGTTTAATTTTTACTGTGTAGGAAAAAACTTCTTAGTACTTTTGATTTTGGTACTCCAATGTTCTCGGCAGATTTGTAAGAGTCGCCTGTTCAGTTGCATAACAGCATTTGAAAACTGACATTCATTACATAAAGCATCTCACAAATACAAGCACATTTTGTCATGGGAACTGCACTGTTAGGATGAAACAACATACCAAAGAAACGTTTGTTCAGAGTGGTTAATCACAAGATGCTGTTAATGATTTCAGAGGAAGAGCGAAGGTATATTTTCACAAATATTTCCTCATTCTGAAAGGATTTATGATGGGAGGGCAAAGAAAAAGGAAGCAACACCTGGTTGTAAGAAAGCCGAGAAAGCAGGGTGTGGTAGGGTGTGTTCACTTTTTCTTAGATTTTTTTCCTGCTTTGAGGTAAAAGGAAATCCCCAGGCTGCGATCAATCTTTCTGTCTGTATGCTAGTTTACAGTCTTCACACACACACACACACACACACACACACACACACTTCCAGTGCCCTGACATGTACTCCACCCAACCCTGGAAGAGGTTCAGCGGGATAAGACAGGAATCCAGGGAGACGAGTTCTTTCTCTCTGCTTGTTTAAAAGGGCATGGGCAGAGCAAACGCCTTTCACACAACACACTCCTCCTCATGTGACCCTCCGACACCTACACACACACACACCCACACGGCCTTTTTTTTTTTTTTGATAAAAAGAAATCAATATACTGTAATATATACAGACGCTATAAAGCTGTCTGATCCATGTTAATCTGAGTTTTTTTCTTAAGCAGCCTTGAGAAGCAGGTCATTTTATCATTTGATTTGTATTTCAGTAGCATGAGGTAGTGTAGCTCCGCCCACACTGACATCCCATTGGTCCAAAACACACATACCAGTATATTACACATCAGACGTATGTGCTGATTTACAGTGTGGACACATGCACCATTTGTGCTATCAGCTGATATTAGAGATTTTTAAATGTATCAATATATAACTATGAATTGATATTGGATATTGGATTTTGCTCATTTCCCTGATTTTTACTTTTAAATGCCCTTTGTTGTCATTTAGTTCTTATTTAAAAGTAATCTTTAAAAACCTTAATAATTTAAAAACACTGTGAAATGTAATATTTAACAAATCTAAAAAATGAATATCCATTTGTCATACTGTAAATTCTAATGTTGTGATGCAGAAATTTGCATTTATAGTTATTTGTAATAACAGGAGAATAATTATAATAATATAATGTTAGTATATATTATTAGGTTTATTTTAGAATTGTATTAAATTATATTAAAGGAACACTCCACTATTTTTGAAAATAGGCTCATTTTCCAACTCCCCTAGAGTTAAACAGTTGAGTTTTACCATTTTCGAATCCATTCGGCCGATCTCCGGGTCTGGCGGTTGCACTTTTAGCTTAGCTTAGCATAGATCATTGAATCTGATTAGACCGTCTTGCTCAAAAATGACCAAAGAGTTTCTATATTTTTCCTATTTATTGATTTATTGATGCAATGATATTACGCAGCGCCTGAAAATAGTCCCCAGCTAGGTAACTTCCAATAAGCCTATTTTCAGGCGCTGTGTAATATCATTGCGCCTGGTGCACCCATGGTACGGCAGCAAAGTTCCTTGATTATTACGCCGGAATGAGATTATAGTTCCTAGTATAGTTCGCAACTTTTCATTTTCCGTCGGTCTTAGTACACGATGTAACTATGCAATTAAATGTCATTAAAACTTTCGACATTTGACTATTTTTGTTACTGTCTGCATTAAATATGCATTAAATCTGATACATATATAATTTGAATTAAATCTTAAATCTTATTTTTATGAAAAAAAAAAGTTTTTTGTTAGTACGAATTTTGTTGATAAACTCAAGGTAGGAAATAAATAAATAGATTTTAATAAATGACAGATACTATTTATTTATTTGCAGAACAGAAAATGCAGGGATGTGTAAGTAATATTTAAGTATTTTATATATATATATCTACAGTGGGGAAAAGAAGTATATTAGGTGTGGATTTTTCGAATCACACATTTAAGCATTTCATGTTGTTGATGCCATTTTGAAATTTTTAACCCGTTGACAGCAGGAATATTACAAACAGTTTATGTAGTTGTTGTTTTTGATTGTTCAGTCAATGAGTAGTGAAGCATTCAGCTCCGGCTGCTGAACCTCAGGAGCTCAGACAGGCATGTGTAAACATGTGATGAGCAGTGATTCAGTGCAAAACCACCACATGCATTTGGTTCTGAGAACTTTCACACTGATAATTGTGATTGTGATGTGTGTCGTGTTGAACGGACAACGATGCTCCATTTATAGTTTTGACCTTTTATTCTTTTGTAGGAAGGGATGAACAAGGACATGTTTATAAATGCCAACACTGCTTCAGCATACGAGGAAGCAACAGGCATGAATGTACACTGAGAGACGTGCAAGTGAGTGGAAAGACACTTGCTTTTACTTCATTTTATTATATTGCCTGGATTCTGATACTTTTCATGCTTTTACTTAATATATATATTTTTTTTATTTCAGTTTTGTAGTGCTGCAGGAAGCCACAGAGTTTCAGAGAACTGCCCTGCTTTCATATATTGCAGGACTTTATGGTTATATGCGGTACATATTGTAGATTTAATGGGATTCCTGCAAATTGTTTGCAAAAAAAAAAAAAAAAGAGTTGTTTAAGGACACTTAAAAAAAAAAAGTCCCTTAAAGTATGATAAAGGGTTTGTGTGATGCTATATTCCATATGCTTTATGTGAAGAACAGACCAAAAATGTACCAAAAGTAAATATCCTTTCAGATCTCTTCAGTGCAGTGGTTCACAAGACTGCGACTGATTCGTTCATGAATTGGACTGATCTGGAATTTAGCACACAATTCATTTGGATGGTTTTTATGATATTTTAATGGCGCTTTTCTATCGTTTTTAAACTTGAAATCCACTGATGGAGGAATAATCAATCGCCCGTTTTTCTTTCTGGGATTACCGGCTGATGCGGCTGCTGTACTGCTAGTGCAGGCCTGTTTAGTGCCTAATACACAGATATGCATATACTGTATCTATCATGGGAAAGAGTTTGTACACTTATGCTTGACAAACTTGCACTACTGGTCCTGCAGAGTAATACATCAACTCTTCTTCTTCTGCTTTCCTTCCCCTTTCCTCCTGTGCTGTATATTGGGGATCATAATGCATGTTGGATAAAGCTTTTGCATTTTGGTGCAATGAGGCCTGAATATTTGTCGGTTTCTAAATATGCTCTTACGTCGCAGTTAGTAAAAACCTTCAGTATAAATGCGCCACTTTATTTCTTCTCGATGTCCACTTAAGTTGTTCTGAGGTAGAGTTAGGAATGACAACCAGCAAACACTTTTATAAACCGTCAGTGATGAAATCTGATTGAAATAATGTCAGTCGAAAGAAAAACGTCATTGTTGATTTGATTTGAAAAAATCGAGATGAAAACCAGAGCGATTCATCATTGGAATGCCTGTTGGATTGGAACTTAATGAACTTTCGGTTGCATTCGCAGCTCTTGATGTGTTGCCTGTAGGGATGGGCGTATCGATCCGAAATATCGATATATCGATACTGACGCGAGTATCGAAAGTATCGATACTCAAACAAAAAATATCGATGCTAAGGTGCATTTTCTTTACCAGTGGTTTTGTTTATTTAACAAAAATAATAATAATAGTAATGCGTACGATATGCATTGAATTGGATGAATAACCTTTGTTCGCGAGTAATTGTTTAGGATAGAACTATTTTCCTGCTCATCTGAACACACGCAAATGTTGCAAGACAGAACTAATCAATCACAGAGCGTTCACTCACTGCTGACAGTGCATTCAAACAGGGCTGCGTTTCCCAAACGTATCATAAGAAAGCATTAAAGCTTTTGGGAATGGCAGCCCTGAACAATGCTTATCAGAGGACAGAAAAAAACCCATAAATGTTTGAGTTATTTCACAATAAACAAATTGAAATTGTAGCCTACATAGTTTGTGCAATTACAATTATTTAAATTGAACGTTGAAAGATAATATTGACCATGTTCTATTCTGTAATGTTAATAGAAATCATACACTGTCAGAATAAAAAGGTTGCATTTTATGCATGCAACAGCCTGTCACTGGCAGTCCCTAATGGCAGTACAAAATATTGCACTAAATCAAAAGTTCAAATGTTACAAATAAATTAGAATATTAATCTAAATTTTTTTGTATTTGATCTCAGTATTCCTATCAATGTTGTATAAGGTTTTTTTTATGCATAATAGTAACCCTAGAATCTGATCAAACAGTTTAAAATAGCTGGGCTAAGATATATAACAATTTTTAAGACTGCAGAAATATGTTAATTCAGTATACACATTATCCCACCGGTTACAATTGTGACTGACCATAACATTTTTCACACACTTTTCCAAAAAAAAAAAAAAAACGATTGATTATTTCCAAGGGTTACTAATGACGCATCATTTGGATATTTTCATGTCTGGGAAAAAATTTGGGATTAAACGGGTTAAAATGCGTTTTAAACATAAAGTTAAGTGGTTTTCATTACCCATTTTACTCTTAGTAATTTAATAATTTAATACATTTCATAATTTAAAAGTTTAGTGCAGAAGTATCGAATCGGTATCGATATCGACGATACTGCCTTGAAAAATATCGGCATCGTATCGAAAACAAAATAAGGGGTATCGCCCATCCCTAGTTGCCTTCTTCAACTTAAAGCAGCATTATGTAACTTTTCTGTGTTCAAAAATTGCTAAATGTATATAATGAGCGAGTACATCATGAATTCATCTTCCAAACGGCCGTTTTGTCTTATTCCGAATCACTACGGTACACTTAATAATAAGTGCTTATATTCTGACTATTGTAGCCTGGTCGGGTTGTCACCGCTGCGGAGTAACACATACCTGCGTGAATCGCCAGAGACATAAACTTAGAGAAGTATAGTTCTGTTTATTAACATCTAGAGCGCCAAAAGTTACATAGAGTTGCTTTAAGTGGACTGAACGCTGTGTTAAATTCAGTTCTCACCTACTGTAGAATCAGAAGAACCATCTTAAACTTTAAAGTTCTAATGGCAATATCTGTTGTTTCTGTTTTACATTGTTAGCCACACATAATTCTACTGTAAACACATTATATGAAAAGGACTAAGCGCAGTTGAGTGGTATATATATGCAGCTTTAGATGTGGCTTATGTTCCTTTCTTGGCAGTGTAAAGATGTTTTTGGACTTTTGGGTATGGTTGCATTTTAGGAGATTTAATGCTAGATGCATTCACTTGAAATGGGGAATAATTTTTCGTAATTGTAATGATGAAATATTGCTATATTTTGAAAAATGAAATGCTGCTTAGAGCAGTAAATGCAAAATGAATTGTTTTCTAGATATACAGTAATATATGTTTGATTGACATGCCTTTTCTGTGTGCTGTTTGCTGTGATATTGTATTTTGTGAGGATTATTTTTATTTGACGTTTGTTTGGCTGGAATGTGTTTCAAATGTGTCTATGCTTGTGGGAAAATTTATAGATTTTTCCCATTTTATTATGTTGTCAAAAAGCAAAATAGAAAAGGCAAACAGAAAATTAACACAAAAAAAAAATAATAATAATAAATAATATTTTTGTACTAAAATATTACATGTGGCTGTGTAAAATTGCATTTTGCATCTACATGACCAAAATGTGCATTTTAATCTTGCATAAAAATAACAACAAATAAAAGTGTGATTCAACAAGAAATGCATTATGGTGTGTTGCTTTTACCGTGCATGTTAGATATAAATGTATTGAATTTGTGATATTTATAATAATTTGTCAGTTATTTACAGTATAAGCAATATATACGTTTACAGTGTGAGTGAATATGAAAGATGATTTACTGAGGAGGAAAAACCCTCACATCCCGTTTTCACCTCAAATCAGTCGTTATGAGAAATATGGCATGTTGGCTGACAAGACTTTCCTTTTTGTGATTTATTTAGAGGCCAAAATATAGTTGGCATTAAACCTCAAACATATGTCTTCATTGAACAGACAGATTATGGAAAGTATTTTCCCCATCAGAAGCAGACATTTATCACTTCTCAAGAACGCTTGTTGATCTGCTTGTGTACCCAAGATCTCCACCCTACCGTAGAAACGGCGGGCGATGAGCCAGGAGACGCTTTTATGAGTCACACACATTCCACAGAGCAATTATCACAGTTCCCGTCACAATATTGGAGAGCTTAAACACTGGACTGCAAATCCACCAAAAATGACATCTGTGCATATCAAAGGTCCTATGTGGTGCTGCGTTTAACATGTTCTACTCATGATTAGTGTTTTGTGCAAATATTACTTTAAAAACATTACTTGTGCTGCGCTGACTTTTGTTTCGGACTGGCCCTTGCTCAAGCAAATAGTGAATGTGAATAGCAGAACAGTGAGTGTTGTATATGTTCCTGTGCCAGATATGCAAATCATTTAAGATGAGAATCTCCTGACCTCTTTGACCCTGAAACTACAGAAAGGCCCGAGGGGACATTAACAGAGCAGCTGGGTGTGTGTTATTGTGCGTCATATGAAGATGTGTATTACCTTTATACTGGGCATGAATACCTTTCTTTCTTAGGTGTAATTATAGTTAAGTATGTAGTGCATTTACATGAAGATTTAAAATTCAAACACGTTTTTTCTGTTTAAGATAATTGGGCACCACTTACTGAATTGAACGGGCAGCATGAAGCTCATGTGATGGAGTGGTGAGTGGTTCTGAACATTGTTTTAGCAGATTTGCATTCGTTCTGGCTCCATATGGAGATGTAACATCCCACTTTTTACCATCCAATCAACTGCTGATGGATAAAATCAAAGTCCTGCCTACCTTATATCGCATTACATATCTTATTTCACTCACACACATATTCAAGTCAGTACTTTGACTTGAGAATTACAGTTCTGAATCCAGAGACTATAGCCGGATGGTGAAATCATGCTGTAGAGTTGGAGTGGCTGGGAAGACGAGAAGCTTAGTTTTCTATTTGAATATATTTAAAAATGTCATTTATTCCTTGATGCACAGCTGAATTTTCAGCATCATTACTCCAGTCTTCAGTGTCACACGCTCGTTCAGAAATTATTGTAATATGCTGATTTCCTGCTCAAATTGTTTTTTTTACATCCGTTTTGAAAACTGCTGTGCTGTTTTGTGGAAATCTCGATATACTGTATATTTTAACCCTTGTGCGTCAATTAAAAAAGTTACACATAGGTCCATAGTGGACAAAAATGTCCATGTCAAAAAACTGTCATAAAAATTTGAAGCTTGGGAGCACGGAGTTAAGTTTGGTCTCATTTTAAAGAAGACCCATGGCAGATTATTGTTGAAGTAAAAAAAAAGTTTAAAAAGTGAAACCCCAAAAAAAGTTCTAGATGTTTAGGTTTATGAAAATGATTTATGAACGATGTTTTATATAAAACACATATTTTATGAAACATGTTGAACTCTATACCTGCTAGAAAATCAAAGCCATAAATCTAAACAAGTTGTATTCCAAATTTGAGGTTGATATCTCAACAAATGAGCTTTCAGTAAGATTGTTTCTCTCTCAAATATTACAAGAACACACACGCACAATTTTTTTTTATGACACACATACAAACCACACTCTGACATCCATACGAACACACCCACACAATTATAGCTGCATTATTGATCAAATTGGCTCTATAATATGCAGAAGCAGAAAACAGAAATAAAGCGAGTATTTTCTTTATAGGTCAAACCTGAAAAAATGGCACCATCTGGTAAGAAAATTGTAAAAAATTTAATTTTAAAGCCTTGCCAATATAATGAAAGCCTATCAACAAAAATTGCATAATTTTACAGTTAAATGGCATTGCGATTAAAAATAGCAGTTTCAATGGGGACATTTTTGTCCTTAAGGTCCTGAGGGGAACAATTTTTTGTCCCTAGTACAAAACAGATTTATTAAAGGAAATGGAAGTGAAATAGTAAAAGTCCAATAAAAGTACACACCTGTGCCAAAATTTATGCAGTTGGCAATAACACAGGCAAAATGATAAAAAAAAAAAAAAAATGAAAAGGACAAAAATGTCCAAAAGGGTTAAGATTCTTTGATAAATAAAAAGTTCAAAAGAACTCCATTTGCAATATAAATCTTTTGTAACATTATAAATGTCTTTACCATCACTTTTGGTCAATTTAATGCATCCTTGCTGAATAAAAGCGTTAGATTCTTTCTGACTTTAAACTTTTGAACGGTTCTGTTCACAAGTTAACAAAATCACTTTTTCTGCTTCATTTTCTTTCTTTTTTTATTCTTTTTGTTTAGTTGTTCAATCAAAATCGACAGTGTTTATTCAGTGAGGACTAACTAAAAGCATCAGAATACTATACACAGCTCTCCAGGACAGTCTCTTCATGATCTCTGTGGGTTTGTGAGGAGTCGAGTCTTCTTTCAGCACAGCATTCACTTCCTGAGGCCTCTCTTGGTCTTTGTCCTGTAGAAGAGAAAATAATAGCCAAGAGCCTTTAGTTTACCTTTAAAGCTCTAAACCATGATTTGTTTTTATGTCAAATTTAGGAGTGCACTAGCATGACCTCAAAACCCGACAAAAAATGCAAGAGTTTATCATTATGTATTGCTAAGCTATATAGCTACAATAGTCATCTGATAAGCAATAAATACAGTAAAATAAATAAATACATAGCACACATACATCTTAGATTAAATAGTCATTTTTTCACTCAAAGGTGCATTCAGAAGTTTGGTGCTAATTTAGAAAGAAATACACTATGTTTTTGTGGAGTCATCTGTATGTGTAGAATGAGATGAAGACTGTACTCATAATATACTCTGTAAAAAGTGTTTTAATTAAATATGATGTGTGTCACCTCATCATCATGTCATCATTGGTTTTTCACTGAACATTGAAGAAAATATACATATATCCCAAGGTATCACCACGTCGCATATGCAAATGCAGTCTCAAATACAGCAATTTGATTGGCTGCTGTGCTTTTTGATGCGCTGACACAGCCAAACTGAGTTGACACGGTTAGATTTCACGCTTTCTGTTTAAAGGGTTTTGTCCTCGTCCGCCTTCCATACTCTGTACATATGCTAATACAGTGTTTCTCAACCAGGGGTCCGTGGACCCCTAGTGGTCCTTGACGTAAGGCCAGGGGGTCCGTATATAGTATGAATTTTTGTATATTTTGACATGACATGTTCCAATGAAAGAAAAATCCAATATAGCTGATGATATGGGCAAATACTGGACAGTTAAGTCAACTAACTTGAATAATACTTGACTGCATTTGGTCCTCACAAAAACACAAATGATACATAGATGAGTCAATTTTGTTCTGGGGGTCCTTGAGGATGGTTCTGAATTGGACTGGGGTCCGGTACACCAAAAGGTTGAGATTCACTGTGCTAGTAGATATATGTTGTTTGGTGAGACGTAGCGTGAAAATTAGACCGTGAACGCTTATTATCGCAATTTACCAGCAGAGAAAACAGTAGAATAAGCAGAAGAGAAGCAGAAGCTTCAAAGCCAGAAAGACCGATAAAGTAAAAAAAAAAAAACAGTGTAAACATCAGTAGCCTAAGTCATACACAAGGAGGAAAGATTGAATGATGGAGAAAATCCTGAGTAGTAGCGCTCAAGTTGCTTGTTTGTGCATTTAGACAGGTAAGAGAATTAATTATTGTGTAAACCGCTCTCTAAAACTTACGTAACTGTAATTTACATAACTCAGGGCAGTCATGCTGATAGCATCTTTAGCACCATTGTGGTAAAAGCTAACGCTAGCTGGAAAAAAAAAAACACTACTGAATGTACCTTTACATTTGGCCAGAGTGCTTTTTAAAATGTAAGTAGGCACCAATGTCTTAATAAGTAAACTGGTCTTCTATCTGGAACTGATCTTCTATCTCTGCTAAGTAATCACGCTGATTCTGGACATGCACAGGTAAATGCTGACTTTGCAGCAGCAGATTGCAACCCAAAGCCTCCATTCCCTGAAGTGCTTTAGTTTTGGCTCTCGCAAACGTTTTCTGCCACAGAAGCAGCGCTGCCAGCTGACAGGACTGTCACTCTGACATGCATTCACAAGGACTTGTGTGTCTATGTTCCACGCCTGAGGCAAGAGCGGATGAGTCAGAGTTTGTGTTGAATGAGATAGCCCTCCGGGAAGTATCAGGTTAAAAAAAAAGGCAATATACCAAACCTTGAGAGAATATGGCAGGTATGTGTTAAAGCAAAATAATGCCAGATCCAGCTCAGTGGACAGCAATCACCAACTTGCCAATCTTCTGAGCGCCAAGTTTATTCATCTGCATGCAGATTTGATGATGAGTAGATGATGCATAATAATAAATCTCAGCATTTAGTAATGAAATTCAACAAATATTTTACATTTTGGTGAGTTGGTGGATTATTCATATGAGTTTGTATGATCTCATGCATACGTTTTTGTATAATCTGCTTATGCCACAAATAGCTATATTTATATGCACCCAAATAATCAATTTATAATTAGATTGATTGTTCAGTTGAACTGAAAAGCCTTCTTGTAAATGTCTCAATCAAGCCATTGAGCTCAATCCAAAATACATTTCAATCAGATTGAAAGGTGCGACAAACACTTGCCAAACTATTGTTGGAGTTTATTTACATTGTGTGCGTGAAATAGACACTAGCACAGTCAAAACAAAAGAAAATTGTGAAAGCTATTTTGGCTGAAAAAAAAATGTTGTTTGCTGAAATTTTGGGGTCTTAATAATATTTGCATTGTGCATAAACATTACATTGAATATTCAGCAAACTTTTGTTATAATTTAAACAGGAAATTGTGTCATCAAGGCAAAAATAGCAACTAGAAACTGTGTGTGTGGTGAATATGTGAATCGGACTGCAACATCTAAGAGTTTTCAAACAGAATTCTCAGAATCTGAAATCATATTGAATTCATTATGGTTGACAAAAAAATAGTGCATGTAGACATACCTAATGACGGGTAAATTTAGGGGTGTTTGTGTATTTTTTATGTTTTTTTGTCTTGCGAATCACACTGGGTGAATTCATACGGAAATAGCATTTTTTTTTTAATGAAACTGGGTTGGACAGACACAGATGAACTCACGTTTTCTGGTGATCACTGACTCTGTTCCTCAGGACATTGATCTGTAGAGAGATCCACAATCACAAACACTAAACATATCACCGGATAACATCTCATCTC
Organism: Sinocyclocheilus grahami; assembly: GCF_001515645.1. Taxonomy (NCBI): domain Eukaryota; kingdom Metazoa; phylum Chordata; class Actinopteri; order Cypriniformes; family Cyprinidae; genus Sinocyclocheilus; species Sinocyclocheilus grahami. Next base: position 409,146 of record NW_015505855.1, read on the forward strand.
TCAGGATAATGCAGATGTGATGATTGAGTTATTTGTGCAAACTCTGAACAATACTTTCATTTTGTGTCCGCATAATTAGATCCAGGAAGACATTAGATTCAAGTGAATAAGAATGCTTTTCTAATATATAATTTTAAGTCAACATGAAATGGTATTCGCAACTCATTTTACTTAAATCAATTTTTGCTGTAAACTTATATTATTTACTGCCTAAACTGTAAGACTGCAATGCTGACAATAGTAGCCTCAATTGACTATCGCTTAATATTAACCAACCAGCCAGAAAGGACCAAGATATTGCATTTATATAACATGAAATGTTGATTTGTACACATTAAAACCAAAACGGGTCATTTCTGGTTTCATTGACTCTGTGGGTTCTAGTAAAACTCTTCAGCCATTTTAAGTCAACATGAAATGGTATTCGCAACTCATTTTACTTAAATAAATTTTTGCTGTAAACTTATATTATTTACTGCCTAAACTGTAAGACTGCAATGCTGACAATAGTAGCCTCAATTGACTATCGCTTAATATTAACCAACCAGCCAGAAAGGACCAAGATATTGCATTTATATAACATGAAATGTTGATTTGTACACATTAAAACCAAAACGGGTCATTTCTGGTTTCATTGACTCTGTGGGTTCTAGTAAAACTCTTCAGCTTACCTCATATTTCTGATGGGTAAACTGGTACTGTAACTCAAACTTCTCTGCTTCTAGTTGACACATCCAACTCCACAGTTCCTTTGCTTTCTCCCTGGTGAAAAAGAAAGAGAAAGTAGTGTTATTTGTATTCGTACTCAATGGAATACAATTACAGAAGTTAAGGAGTGGTAAAAGAAGCCAATGGAAGCCAAAATAGTTTTGTTTCCAACATTCTTCAAAATATCTTCTTTTGTTTTCCATAGAATGAAAGCCATAAAGGTTTGGAACAACAAATAAGTGAATAAAATGGCAGAATATTCATTTCTTCATTGAGCATCTTTTTAACTGTGGTAAAATTGTACTGCTTGAACTGTTGTGGCATATTAATCAGTTGCATTTGTAGAAAGACTCTTCAAACCTGAGAGCAGAGTCTCCGGCATTGTCAGTGTCCAAAGGTTTGCGCCGATCGCTAAGAATCTTCTTCTTCTTCTCTCTCTCAGTCTGTTTCTTTCCACTCCGTCTTTCTATCTGCAAAACAAAATTGTAGACAACAGTATTGACAATGTATTTTAATAAAACATTGATATTGATGATTCATTTTTTGTTTGCCCATGTTAAAGTGTCAGTATGTTTTAAAATGCAAATCATTCTAATTTGCTGTTTTCCTGCTTGAAAAAATGATTAGCAATGATAAAAGTAGTTCTGTCATACCTCTCGGAGGGATTGGCATGGTAATATATATGAATAGGCGGAATAGATCTGCTACGCTGCTGCTGCTGCTTCTGCGGCAGATCAAGTACCGAGACTTACTACTGCCAATACATCCACAACATGCTGCTGTGAGCATGTAAGAAATATTGCTGCTGCAAATATAACATACATGAAATAACCCCCATATAGCATACATGAATCACCTCGTAGCAGATCTATACAGGTGGAGCTGGGGAAGGTGGAGGGTTTCTGAAGCAATCTGCAACTGCTACGGCAAGCACTAGTCACATATTTGAATGTTGAACAGCGAGCTCATTGACTACTGATACAGGAGAGAACCAATCAGCTGTGCCATGTGATAATGATGTCATTAGGTCAGATTGAGTTAGACCTATCGGACTGCGCCATCTAGAGTTTCATGTCAGAACTCTGTATTTGTTAAGTGTTGCTTAATATTTTTGTGGAAACTGTGATACACCTTTTTCATGTTTCGTCATGTTTCTTAACAGCATTTATATGAAAAAAAAAAAAAAATATATTAGAGAGTTGTCATGATTGAACTATATATTACTTGAATCTTCGTCTCAGACATGGCCATTTTTGTAAATATTGTTCAGATTTCTCTCACTAAACATTTTTGAAACTCAGTGGGTCTTTATCATAGTCTCTCATCTCTCAGCTCTGACCTTCTGCATGTAACCACCGAAGTGCAGACTGGTGAGCGTCTTCTTCTTCTTGGCATCGTCCTCCGCTCTCTTTTTGGCTTCCTCTTCCTCCTTGCGAGCTCTTTCTTCCTGAACATTTGAAAACAGGAAAGGATTTGCAAAGCTAGTACCAGTTTGTGTCCATCAGTGAGAGGTTAGAGGAAATGTTTGCACTCACCTCCAGACGCTTCTGTCGTTCCCTCTCGCGCTCGCTGCGGATCCTCTGCTGCTCTGCTCGCTCGGAGCGCCGTTTCTCCTGCGGAATCACTCACATTACAACTCTAATGACAGTTTCAGTGAGAGATCACTCAACAAGAGCTCATGGGGGCGTTTATTCTGCAAAATGACAGAGCTGATTGATCTGACGCTTGTCTGTTGAGTCCTTTTCAGGCTCATTCAGGCTTGAACTGATCACTAATAGACCTGTTGGAATTTTTTTTTCTCTGGTTCACATATTTGCAATAATGACCGCATATTTGTCATTTCTCTGTTTTTGTCTTTAGGAAATAATGAATTTATGGTTAGTAGCTTTACATAGTAATAAGCAGCTATAATGTAGGACAACATTGCTGACTTACAATCCTCTCTTTAAGACTGATGAATTCCTCCTCCTCCTTCTTACGGCTTTCAAAGTGAGCTTCAATCAGCGTCTGGAGCTCATTCAGGTCCTTCTCCATACGCTTGCGATGGATGTCCTGGGGGGAAAAGCATTTGACCTTTGAGATTGAGATTTGAGAGTTGAGACCGTTGATGTGCAACAAAATGTGCAAGTTCAGGTAGACAAAAGCATAAATCAAAAGCTCATGTTTCAGTAACTGGCATCTAAAATGTCTGGGTCGAGTGAAACATTCTGATGCCTTTGTAGATTTGCTGGCTTCTACAAATTTTCTAATGCATGTTTTCGTTTGTCAAGATATGTCAGTATACTCTCTAATTAAGTAAATGGGTCATTAGAGAATATTTCAAACTCAGTCGTGCATGTTTTTAGTGAGAAAGAAAAAGAGAAAAGAAAAGAAAATGTGTCTGACTTTGGGTCAGAATTAACCAGAGCCCAGGCAAAATTGTTTTAGAAAATACCCCAGATATTTAAAATGATCAAAAAAAAAAAATTACATTACAGTAATTATACACTTATATTTTAACACTGAATGATAAAAAATATTATAAAATATAAAAATATTGTATTATTATTACTTTATCTTTTCTTATCTAATATTTCATAGTATCCTAGCCCTGACTGTTATATGGAAAATACTACCATTTAAAATATCAGGCTAAGATTTTTATTATTATTAGCAATGACCAGTGTTGGGGAAATTTACTTTTAAAAGTAATGCATTACAATATTGCGTTACTCCATAAAAAAGTTACTAATTACGTTGCTTAGTTACTTGTTATGGAACGTAATGCGTTACGTTACTTTTGCGTTACTTTTTAAATCTGGACAGGGCTTGCTTGTTTGATTTAAATATAAAAAAAGTTATTCTTTTACAAATGTAAAAGCCCTTTCACATCAAAAGTGAAATTAATACGCCTCAGGCTGAAGGAAATGTAAATTCACGTCTGTACAGTAGAGGGCGCAGCTCAAACAAATTGCATGAAGAATAAGGCGCAGGAGAATAAAGTTCAACACCATTCAGCAATAACAAAAATGAAACACAAATGTGTAATTTTTGCTTAGCATGATTGAATTGGATCATCGAAGGTCAGTAGCAAAGACATTGGTTAATAAAATGGGATTAAATACATAAATTATTGTATAATGTTCTGAGTTTGCGCCTGACTGTTGTTATTCATTTTGAGTAATACTAAATCTGTTTTTGTTCATATTTAGTCTACAACTACAGTAAGCATCATGTTCACACAGCGCACACAACGCCTCTGCACTTACTCCCAATTTCTCTCAACATGGCAACACGAGAAATCTCCAGTCAAATGGGAAACAAAGTAACGTCTCGGTTACGTATGTAACCCTCGTTCCCTGAAGGAGGGAACGGAGACGTCACGTCGGAGGACCGACGAAATTGGGATCTCGCTTAGAGGGACCAATCTACTTCGAGTGTAAACTAAACGAGCCAATGCACATTGGCATGCGATTATTGCATCCAGCTGCTGCTGATCACAGCAGATTGGTCCCTCTAAGCGAGATCCCAATTTCGTCGGTCCTCCGACGTGACGTCGAGAGTGACCGACTGAAAGGGAACTTGAGTTACTTATTTGAAAAATTAACTTGGATATTTCCTTCTAAATTAAAAAGTAATGTGTTACTTTACTAGTTACTTAAAAAAAGTAATCTGATTACGTAACTTGCATTACTTGTAATACGTTACCCCCAACACTGGCGATGACATATTAAATAGATTTAAATTGATTAATGCTGCTCTTTTGAAGTTTCTATTCATCAAATAATCCTAAAATATATATATATATATATATTTTTTTTTTTTAAATAATTCATTTTTACTGATTTCTAGAATAGTTTGACATCCATTACTAAAAAGAACAAATGTTTTATCCAATTCATTTCCAAAATAATATGGCATATATGCTTCGGATGGTGAAGTGATGGCATGGTTATTAAAAGACAAATGCCAGGCTTGACCTATCAAATTCAAAATAGTTTCATGGCACTCTGGGTCTTGCAATGGTAGTTTTACTCACATCAAAATCAACTCTTTCTCCATCTGGAATCTTTGGGGGCACCAGGTTCGGCAACATAAAAGGTCTGCAAAATATAATGATGTTTCAAAATTCTGTATGAAATGAAACCAAGTACTGTTGATCTTTAAAAACATAAAACCAATAAATGGTTATTCATCTAAACTTACTTCAGGAATTTGGGTTTAGCTTCTTCTGAAGAATCAAACATACAAATAAACAACAGAAGTTATTATAATGTTAAAAGGTTACAGATGCTGAAGAATGCATCATAAAATCCGTAAACTAGATTTTATTTCTGATGGAATGAATGTTATCATAAGAGGATTGGGGATGATCTAATGCTTTGAAGAGATGGTTATCCAGAAGGGTGTGTGTGTGTCGTAACACAGGTTTCTACATGTTTCAAACAATTACTTGAGAGCTGTAAATCTCAGGTTTCCTGTCTTTGCAGTGCAATAAAGAGCAAATACCTCCTCCATCTTCTGTCTCCTCTTCACCATCTGAAAGCAGGGAAGGAAAGGAGGTTACAAGTGGGTAATCGGCATCACTGGCAGTACCAGAACAGAGAGACAAAATTAGAAACTGATAACGGAAGAATGGTGGGAAAAATACCGTCACATACCAAACACTCATCACTTTGACTATACATAGAGCAGAATATTTGATGCATCCCATGTGTGTGTGTGTCGTGAGTTCAATTAAATGATAAACACAGATGTACACAACAAGAAAAGAAGAAAAAAATAGAAATGCACATGTTTATGTAACTATATAACAGTAAAAATACATTTTTGTGAATCTATTGGGAAAAAAGTAAAAAGTATGACTTATCTTACAAATGATTAAACTTATATTTAACAAAGCAATATATACAATTTAGGTGTAATTTTTTTCTTCTATAGAAAACAAAAGATATTTTGAAAAATTACTGAACATTCTCTCCCTTTAATCTATTTTTAACCTTTGTCAGAATTTCTTTTAACGCTTTTGACTTTTAAACAGTGTTTTATTTGTAAATCTATATGATTTTGGTCTTCATCAATGCAATTCAAACACAAAAATAGAATTGTTTAGAGTAAACTTCAATGTGGTTCTGCCCTCAGATTTAGTGCTATCTGTCAAAAATCCGTCCAAACTTTCTATTTCTACCTATGCAGAAGGTATTTCTGTGGCTTGCCGATCAGTTTTGATAAGCCAGTTGGCAGATGATATGACTGAAAATGAAAAACAAACACCAAATTCCAACAGCGATCAATGTTGCTTATAATCGTCTTTGTCTAAATCTCAATTAAAAATGTACTTAAACTCGTTTTTAAAAGTGTTATGGCAGGCCAAGCTAGTGGAGTTTGATTTAGTGCATTTTACAACAATAAACAACTTTGAGACTAAATGGATTAAATTATTTTTTTGAAATCCCTTTTGTTTCGGAATACCAAATCTTTCAATTCAATGCAAATTTTCAGTTCAGTTGGGGCACTAACGTTTTTATTTGGAATAATAAAAACTGAAAAAATGGTTTCGATTTTTGTACAATAGTGGCATATGGTGTTTATTTTTCAATGCAAATATTTTCTTTTTCAGTCCAGAGAATATGTCATTATTTTTGAAGAAATACCTGATTACTTTAAATGACTTCAGTCTGATTTTAAGAACTTTTCATGATCTCCTCACATTATTTTTTATTTGTTTATTGGCCAACATCTCTTTTTGAATATTTTTGAGTAGATCTGTTTGTTTGCGATGTAGTTCCGGAGGGGTTTGAGGTCAAACTGAGGGTCTCACCAACAGGACTCACCATGTTCCTGAGTGGTCTCTTCCTCTCCTCCTGCTTCCTCCTCATGAGCCTCTGAACATGGAGAAAGTTGAAGGATGGGTATAGTTAGATTGCATTACCATCAACTATGATTCATTCAAATATGATTCCCTTTATTAGCCATCAAATTACATAATGATTCCTTTGAGTTTAGTCATTCCATCCAGTTGAAAGTGTGAATAACACAAAATCTAGTAGAAGTGTGTGTGGAAGATGCGAGTTAATTCCTGAGGGCAAAAGAGCCGTATACCAGCCTGGGCATAATGGGTACTGGTGGCAGGCTTGTTAGATTAAAGCATACCCCAAACCTCTCAGATGGTTACACACAGCATAACACACATCTCTACCTCTATAGGAGTCCACACTTTTTTATGGGGCACAAAAATTTGCTTTCACTCATCTCATAATGTTGCTCTGTCGCAGATGAAATCCAATAGGAATCTGTGCAGTTTGGAGTTTTGCATAAGGGAGAAAAACGTCCCTACAACACAGATTTGCCATGTTGACCAAGGTTGCCAGGTCTGCGTAATTAAACCATCCCAATCGGTATTCAAAACTAGTACCGAATATCGGTATCCAAAAATAGTAGTATTCAAAACTATCAAAATCAAATTTCTAATGGGGGTTCTACCTTAGTTTAAATATTCCAAGGGGGCAGAGGTTCACTTCAACCTGCAACACCCCACAGAAATAGTATAAAATTAGCCCAAACCCACGGGAAAACCAAGGACTTGGCAACACTGAAGGTCCTTGCACACTGAGTCCAAAATATTTGTACGCGTTTTTTCACATTCGTGAAGAGAAAAAGAAAGAGAAATATTGGGTCCATCCAATCCTGAGATAGTATAGAGAGGAAAGAGAGTTCCACCTCCTTATCAAGGAACTGAGGGGATTATCCCAGCCATGCGATTCAAAGCTTACTTCAGGATGTCAGTGGTTCAGTTTGATGCTTTGCTAGCGATACTGGAGTCACATACAGTGGGGAAAAAAAGTATTTAGTCAGCCACCAATTGTGCAAGTTCTCCCACTTAAAAAGATGAGAGAGGCCTGTAATTTTCATCATAGGTATATCTCAACTATGAGAGACAAAATGAGAAAAGAAAATCCAGAAAATCACATTGTAGGATTTTTAAAGAATTAATTGGTAAATTCCTCGGTAAAATAAGTATTTGGTCACCTACAAACAAGCAAGATTTCTGGCTCTCACAGACCTGTAACTTCTTCTTTAAGAGGCTCCTCTGTCCTCCACTCGTTACCTGTATTAATGGCATCTGTTTGAACTTGTTATCAGTATAAAAGACACCTGTCCACAACCTCAAACAGTCAAGATCACTAATTTCCATGAACTCAGTCAATCAATCATTTATTTATAAAGTACCTTAAGCATGAAGGTATACCAAAGTGCTGTACAAGAAGATCAAAAACAATAATAGCAATTAATTAAAATACATAAGTAAATACCTGTAAGACCACATCAAACGCCTGTGAGTACAAATGGGTCTTAAGATGTGATTTGAAAATCTGCAGAGAGGTCAAAGAGCGCACAGAGAAAGGAAGATCATTCCATAGTCTAGGGGCCACAACTGAAAATGCTCTATCACCTCTACACTTAAAGGACAACTATTATGCAAAATCCACTATTACATGGTGTTTGGACATAAATGTGTGTTGGCAGTGTGTGAACACAACCACCCTATAAAAATCCACCCACTCCTCATTTTTAATTCCCTTTAAACCAAGTCAGTCTCACTAGGCCTGCCGATTTGATTCTCATGCAGTGTGACGTCACATTGCATAGGGCGGGGCCACAGGGTTGATTGACAGCTCTGCATTGCTATAGTTTCCACCCTCAGTGGTTGTACACTGTCCTCCATTTTCTCCGCTCTTGAGCAGCTGTAACGTCAACAATAGCTATGTCGCCAAATTCGAATAAAAATCCCTTAATTCGCAAAAAAGTTTTTACGCTCGCTTGAGGTGGTTTTTAGGTGTCGAAAAACGGTTGATGCAAATAATGGGTGATGGAAATGCATTTTGCGAATAAATTCCTCCAAGCGCATCAAAAAAGTCATGTGACTTTGCGCTATGGGATGGCATAACCTGACTAACCAGCGGACCGATCTCATTCCACAGCTTCTGAAATGTTATGGTCATTCGGAAATGCACAAGCAAAGTCTGTCATCAAAGTATTTCTGTATAATTGTCTCCCAGAAATGTCTTACACGGCTGCGTTCCCAAACAGCAGCATCCACCCCCGAAAGCAATGACCGCATTCATTGTGTTTCGTCTGCTCGCACTGAGGCGCAAGTAATTTATTATATATGAAAATTATTATATTTTCCTACTTTTCGTAGTGATTTATAGTGCCAGTTTATCAGGAAGTGACGATTTTGTTCTCTTTGACTTGTTGGATGGAAACGAAGCTTGCTCGCAAATGTTATATGCGATATTCCAGTTTTGCACATAAGTTAAATTCGCAACTTTGGATGGAAACCCGGCTAATGTCTCGCAAGCAATACCGATGCTCTGCTCTACTGAGGATCCTGTGGATTACTTTTATTTTTCAAGGTAATGCGCCTCAAAATCGATCTAAATACGTGTATCACTCCAGACTCCTTTGTGAATGTCAAGTTGTTATAGTGCTTAGCGTTTTAACCATATTTTGGTTACTCCGCGCTTGTGAGATTAGTTTGCCCCGTTTGTAGTGCGAGATTCATTGAGTAGCACGGTCGTGCGGCTCGGTCCATTGATCCGCGTCCATGACAGGTCAGCGCGGCGTGAGCTCTGTAACATTGCGCTGTTTCGTCCTACTTTCAGTGCATTTGGCTTCCCATATGTACGGCTAAATGCCAGTTCTCTTGCTCTCAGTCATGTTGCTTCTACCGGCTGTTTATTGCTGTAGATATGAAATGCAGAGAGACACACCCCAAAAATGACATTTTCCAGCTGTTATAATAAATTATCTGTTGGGTATTTTGGGCTGAAACTTCACAGACACATTCTGGTGACGCCCTTTGCCGAGATAATCCATCCACCTCACAGGTGTGGCATATCAAGATGCTGATTAGACAGTATGATTATTGCACAGGTGTGCCTTAGGCTGGCCACAATAAAAGGCCACTCTAAAATGTGCAGTTTTACTGTATTGGGGGGTCCGAAAACCAGTCAGTATCTGGTGTGACCACCATTTGCCTCATACAGTTTGTGCAAAAATTCATTGGTTATGCAAACCGATTGTTGCAGCAGCTGTCCGAGTGGCTGGTCTCAGACGATCTTGGAGGTGAAGATGCTGGATGTGGAGGGCCTGGGCTGGTGTGGTTACACGTTGTCTGCGGTTGTGAGGCCGGTTGGATGTACTGCCAAATTCTCTGAAACGCCTTTGGAGACGGCTTATGGTAGAGAAATGAACATTCAATTCACGGGCAACAGCTCTGGTGGACATTCCTGCAGTCAGCATGCCAATTGCACGCTCCCTCAAAACTTGCAACATTTGTGGCATTGCACTGTGTGATAAAACTGCACATTTTAGAGTGGCCTTTTATTGTGGCCAGCCTAAGGCACACCTGTGCAATAATCATGCTGTCTAATCAGCATCTTGATATGCCACACCTGTGAGTTGGATGGATTATCTCGGCAAAGGAGAAGTGCTCACTAACACAGATTTAGACAGATTTGTGAACAACATTTGAGAGAAATAGGCCTTTTGTGTTCATAGAAAAAGGTCTTAGATCTTTGAGTTCAGCTCATAACAAATGGGGGCAAAAACAAAAGTGTTGCGTTTATAATTTTGTTCAGTGTAGGTGCCCTTTAAGACGTGTACATGGAACCTTGAGCATAATCTGCGAGTTAGATCTTAGCAATCTTGAACTCATTCGGTGCATTCCAAACGGGATATATCGCCCTCCGAAGGGCACTTGGGAGTGAAAACAATCATGGCCGCCATATTGAAGGGTCGTTCCAAACCGAAGTGCTCAAAACTGGCCACTTCAAAGGGCCCTTCGGAATGAAGGATTTCAAAGGGTACAACTAATGAACACTTCGGGCTCCCATAATCCTTTGCACAGATTCTTTGCATGATGACGGCGCCTCCGTGTGGGCACGTGATTATGACGCAGAAGGGCACTTCAAGAAACAGTTGTTTGGTCGCCTACACCCTTCAACCCTTCGAAGCTCTCACTCCAGAGGGTAAACCCTTTGAAGGGATTAGGGCATAGGGATGAGCCCTTCCGAATGGAACGCAGGGAGTGTCAGATCAACTTGTCAGACGCCATTCTGGATTTTGCCATTCGCTTGTACAGTGGCTCTGAATTGTCAAAATGCTTGCTACGGATGTGAAAAATGCATAAAATCGAACCCGAGCCGAATTAGTTTTTTTTATGATGGTCGAAAGTTTCGGAGACAGTGTATAAACGTGATTGACACAACGTGAGGTATTTTTTAACGTGCGAAAATTTCGGACAAAACTGTCTGTGTGCGAGGACCTTGACTCTGGCCAATAGAAAACTGCATGTAAAGTAATGTTAGTGTAAGCTGTGCTTCACATATGTTTACACTCTTGACAATGGATCTTTTTGGCCCACAAAATTCTGCCTTACTTTCACTAACCTTTAACTTCTTGTTTATTATCACTGTTAACATTTTCTGTGTCTCAGAGACATTTGCAGGCAAACTCCAGTCATTCCAATAAGAATGTGCGTGATTGGGAGTTTCCCATGTGGATTTTGCTCATGTTCATATTGGCCGTGTGAATTTGCTGCATTGACCAACAGAAAGCTGCTTGGTTTGAAAGTAACTTCTATGTGAGCTGTGCTTTATTCATTACTACTTTTTTAGACAATAACCATTTTTTCTTTTTATCCTGAGAAATTTCTACGCAATTTTGCAGCACCTTTAAGCAGGCCTATTACCGTTTGTTACCTTGGAACATCTAAATAATTTAAATATACCTTGGAAGTGATTTCCATTTTCATGTACCATGTTATTTACTCACAGAATACCATGGTACATTTGAAAAAATATGGTATTGCCATGCTACCATAGTGCATCTAAGTGTTAGTGAATGGCTAGTGCCCTTTGCCTTTAGCAGATAAGCAGTAGCTACCTTCCTCATGCTGCACCTCCTCCTGCACCTCCTCTTGCTCCTCCTCCTGCACCTCTAAGCCACACCATGCAGGTTAGGTAAGTAAACAAACAAAAACACATCACAAAAATGGAAGCTAGGAGATCTGTCAACACTGAAACACAGTAATGGGTTAGTGATGGTATGCAGATGCTTCAGGACTTTCTGCTCTACTTATTCCATATGCGTCATTTTTGGGTGTGTTTTGTTGAAAGCTGACAAGCAGAGTGAACAAAACTGCTGCAACTCACAAGAAAAGCTCAGCTTTCACGCTCATAAATCTTCATGACGGGCCGCCATATCTTGCAACCGCACTTACATGTCAGAATATTTATGATTTTTGTTATAATCCACAAAGGTGTAAAAACCTGATAAGCTGGTAGTTTTTGAAGGTTTTATTGTAGTATTGTTATCTCCTATTTCAAATATCAGTGTAATGACACAATTCTTTAACAACCCTGTTGAAAACATGCTGTATCTTTTACATAAACCACCATATAATCGTTTGCTTCGCTTTTCTAAAACTATGTAGCTGCAAGGCCACGATTTATGACCTACTTTAAAACAAAAACAGTATTTTCTTGTTTACAGTAATATTAGGAAACGCAAGACTTACCCTCCTGCTCCCTAGAGAACAAGACAGAATAGTGTTGTTATTTCCATTGTTCTCATAGCTCAAGTACCTTCCCAACAGCTGCCTGAACTCTCAGATTAAAATATACTTATCAGAGGAGTGGGATATATGACAAGCAGATGCTATCCAAATTACCAGTAGCACTGGTCACTATAGTATACAGTTAATGCACAGTATTCTTATTTAAACAAAGTAATATTACTAAAAAATAAATATTGTAAGAGTATTTGCCACTGATGGATGGATGATAATCGAGCAGTGAAACTGGTACACTTACTCGTACTCCTCCACTTCTTCGATGTCTGACATTTTTACTCTGTAATGAAAATACATAAAAATATAATATAATAATATTTAAAAGAATAATCAATATCATAATTGATGTTGTTTTTCTAAACATTCTAAAAATTCCATTCTATTTTTTGCTTTTTATTCTAATTATAAACATCAATTTTTCTGTACATAATACATCAGTAATATACTACATAATACTCTTACCTGATATACCAGCAGAGATGTGTGAAGAAAGGCTGTGTTAATGTCCGAGTTCTGGCTCTCCTCTTGATTCTTATATGATTGGGGCTGGGGCTGTTTCTGGGGGTCATACATCTCACTCAGTGTGTTTATTTTTACCCTCAGAGATAAGTGGAGAACAGTCTTGCTAGCACTCCCTAAAAGGCCGCTGGCTTTGTTATGGTGAAGAGAATGGTGATGGCTAATGTCCATATCAACATGAGTCTCTTAGAGGTGTCCTCTGATAACACAAGAGGGACTGGTTAGTCTCTGACCGGTCTGACTCACTTCATGGCACCATGCTTACCATTCCACATCTCACTCACGCCAGCAGCCTGAGACTGCACCGCGTTCAGATGTGCAGTTTAGTTTGTTTCCATGAGTGAGCCATGCTGGAAGGTTTAAAACAGTTTCAAGGTTCATATGAACTTAGGCCGTATGTTGTTTGAATACTTCAGTATTTTGAAGAGAGATTTCATTTTTTATTGTAAGAATGTAGGCCTTGTTAGATGTTCTGAGTTTTCTATGCAGTTGCTGAGTGATTACTAGATGCTTCAATATGTGTAGCTCAAAGATCTGCACAAAAAGTAAAATAATGATAGTATTGATGACAACATTTTTGTTAATTGTTATTATTTAAATATATATATATATATATATATATATATATATATATATATATATATATATATATATATATATATATTGGTAACACTTAAAGCCTTTATGTACAATGCATTATAAAGGGTTATTAAAGGGTATAATGCATTATAATTATTCATAATGTGCGTTGTAATACATTATATCTTGTCATAAATAATTATAACTGAATTTAAGGTGCATAGTGTAACAATGAATTGATAAGTGTTATAATGCATTAACTGTACAATTAGATTGTACAATGCATTATAAGCTGAAGTACAAGGCATACTTTATGCATTAAAACTACTTTTATAATGCATTATACATAAAGGCTTTAAGTGAAGTGTTACCTATTTTTTTCTTAATTTCATAAAGTCATGTAACTTCAAGCCTCCATCATTTAAGCATTATTATATAACATAAAAACAAATATTTATTCTAGCATATCACCGAAAATATGAGACAACATAGTATTAATAATTGATTTTTATAAATTTATTTAAAAATATTTAATTATAATGCTAATATAATTCAAATATTTTAGCATGTCATTACTGAAACCGTGAGATAACGTAACCACTGATAATTACCAATAATTATAATAAAATTAGTATTGCTGGTCATTTTAAATGACTGTTGTTGTTGTTATTAATACAATTTGATTTATTTTTATTATGATTATTATTTCCTGTATTACTATTATTTTTACTATTCTCACAAATTCAGATCATAAGCCTGCATCATTTGAAAACATGAGACAACATGAGACAACCACTTGTACAAAAAAATTTTTTTTTAATTAATCTACAGCATAACCCTTCTGGGCAGAAAAGATAATTACATGACAGGTCGGTTAGCAAAAAAGGAAACGTAAGCTTGCTTGAATTGGAATGGATTGAAGTCAGTTTGCAAAGGGCTTGATAGGGCACATTTCTCCATAGATTACGTCTAAATTACATTTCCTTACTAAGACTTAAGTCTCCGGCAGGTTAAAACAACAGCAGCGAGAGCATAGGTCAGCTTCAGCGCACGATTCCAGCTTCATTACAAATGATTCATTGAGCTTATTTCCAGTAGGTTCATTGAAACAGACATTCATGATATTGCAGTTGTACCTTGGACTGTTATGAGTTATGGCTCAGGTCATACATTATGCCTCATTCTCCTAATAACTTACTTATCAACAGCACAAATGTCAAGCTATAAGGAAGAGGAGTGTCTGGCACAGACACAAAGAAGCTGTATGTCTGTATTCCTGCTGTCAGATAAACCCTGTGATTTTCAATTTCTGTGTAAAGACCCTATAATACAGTCCTGTTGCATTCTACAATCCATTAGTACACACATTCACAACCAATAACATAAGCCTTGAATTTACCCAAATAATGTAGATCAGTACTATGCCTTAAAAGTGCTGAGGAATTAGCCAATGTAAAGAAGCAGAAGGAAAAGGAGTTTAGAGACAATCCTTGGCACTGACTGTCTGAAAGAGTCGATCAAGCTTCCTTCAAAATCTTCAGAATCTGCAGAGATACATGATCAAATGACTCTCATTAAACCTGTAATGCAGAAAAAAAAAACCCGGATACAGTGATTTGTTCAAATTAAAATGTACCTAAATTATTTTAATTACAACAATTATTACTGTGATGTATAATGAAACTTTACTATTAAATGGTACATTTTTGTTACTACATTAATGAGAATGAAGTATGCTTAACTGAATATAAAAAGTGTTCAATGCAAATAGATAAATACAAATCCTGTCCTATTTTTATTTAGAGACAAACGATCAGCTCACTTTGTCTCTATCCATGAGATTGTCACTTGTTGTCCTGGTCTTGTCCTCTCTCAAACAAACTTTTCTTACTGGAGATGCTCACAAGTCTCAGATCCTGAGCATAAACAAATGAGTTATGAGAGAAAACATAGAGAAGACAATGTTCCATATTTAAAGCCTTTAACACATTCAAGTCAAATTTGGCGAGAATCTTCCACATCCAGTGGATCAGCCATCAGGGCCACAGACTGCAAACTGAACGAGAAAGAAATATCTATTTATATATTGCATAAAGAAAATGAAACCAGTTTTAATGCTATTAAGTTTTTTTTTTTTGTATTGCAAAAATTAATTTCATGACCACTGATCACACTTTCACCCATTAATTTAATTAATCGCAAATTAAATTTCACTCAGACAGTCAACTGTCTGAAACGTAAGATGATGAAGACTGACGGGGCCAGTGAGTTAACTGCGTTAAAATATTTTAATTGCGTTATTTTTTCATAACTAATTAATTAATTTAACAGGTTAAACTGACAGCCCTAATATATATATATATATATAGATATATATAGATATATATATATATATTAGGGCTGTCAGTTTAACACACACACACACACGCATATATATATATATATATGTATGTGTGTGTGTGTGTATATATGTATATGTATATATATACATATATATATATATATATATATATATATGTGTGTGTGTGTGTGTGTGTGTGTGTATATGACAAATTTAGTTGACTTTAGCCATGACAACAACAAAAAAATACTACATGAAATGCTGTTTAAATTGCAGCATGTTTACTGTTAAAGATAAGAATGTAATTTATAGTTCTGTACAGGACTGTTTGAGGCCACGTGTCATTACATAGACTGATTACATAAATCATGGCTCAAACCTATCATTTCATTGGAGGAAATAATTACTCCAGATTCACCACATACATGACACATATTTGTGTGATGACTAACAAGGTCAAATGAGTGAACGAAATAGGCTCAGTGCAAAGTGAAATACTGCCACCAAGCCAAAGCCTGGAGAAAAACAGTGGAAATCATGAGAAGGTTTTTTCCCCAGTGTGTACCATCTCATGATTTCCTTATGATAAAATTAAAATAAAATAAAAACAAAATTGGAAAAAGAAAAGGATCAATGTAAGCTTATACCTACATAATGCAGCACTTACCAAAGGACTATGAGATGGTGATGATGATGATGAAGATGATGACACAGTAAATGTTTTCTTTTGAACCCAGCGATTAATTCGATCAGACAGTCCAGAAGAAAAGCTGCGAAATTCCTGAAGCAAAGTAAACGCTCTTAACAAATGATTGAATGGTCAGTTCAGATGAGCTCAAACAAGTAAATAAATCAAATGACCCATTTTTCCAGACACTGGAATGGTCCTCACCTGTTTGGAGAGCACATGGCTTCTGTCGGATCCCTCCTGCTCTTTCTCAAACAGCTCCCTCTTCCTTGACACCTCATCCGCTAAACACACAGTCTGGTGCACCACTGGGGATTTGGATATTTCCCATTTCTAAAAGTTGAAAAGAGCAACAAAATACATTTCTCACGCATGGTTTTGTTTGTCTTGCATTCAGCAATATCTGCCACTGTTCACCAAAAGAGCCTAAAACTCTTTCAACAGCTGCTCAGTGAAATGAGGTGCTTAACCTGAAAAACATTTTATTCTCAATCTTATTTAAACTTGATATTAGTTCTTCTGTTTTTATTGCTCGCGACCATATTAGCAACATTTTGCGACCAATCTATGCAGTTGAAAAACTTTACTGGAAATAAAATAGGATGAAATAAAGTGTCATACAGACATATTATGAGCATCTTTTCATGCTAGGTTAATTTTCTGCAAGATTTTTTTAAGGCCAAGTAAAGAAAATATAAAGAATAAACTGAATGAAATATGTCAATATGGTCTCTAAATGTAAATGTCTTGTATTAACAAAGTTTACAACAATACAACATCCAGTAGATCTCAGGGAAAAGTGCTGTTTTCCAGTGAAAATGTCCAAACATTATTAAATCAAGATATATTTACTGGAGACTCAAGACATGTTTATGTGAAACTGATCAAAATGAAGAAAGTCACACATCTGTCAGTTGGAACAGAAAAATCTACTTAATTACAGATTTTTGTTCTTGTTTTAAGCACATTTAATTTTGTTCAGTTTTTTCAGAAAACATGACTTCATATCTTCAATTTGCATGTGAAGTAAATGTATCTTGATTTAAGAATGCTTATATATTTGTTTAAATATTGGGGGAAAATATGCATTTTTAGCAGTGCATGTAACATTTAATAGTTCTAAAAAATTTGAATTTTTATCTTTGATGCATTAAAAAAATAAAAAAATAAATGGAACATGTGGGAAAGTGCCAAGTTTTTAGTCATTTCAGATTCAGACCTGTGAGGCTTGAGCCAGTCGTTCCATTTTCTCCTGAATGGAGCGAGATGATAACCTCTGTCGGGAGCTTGAGAAACAGCACAGACAGCAGTTAATTCAACACACCCTCATTGTACTGCTGCTGAAACAGAAACTAATACAGACTCACTCACTTTCTCTGAAACGGAGTCTGCTGCTCCTCCTCTTGTTTGGAGCTCTGTGGGCCAGAACATCCAGAATAAGCTTGAGAGTTCATATTGAGACTGGACTGAAGGTGTTTGTAGTAGATTTGTCTTTAATAGCTTTACCTTATTGGATTCAAATGTCTTCTCTGCAATCCGCACACTTGCACTGTAGACGAGATTGGATGTTAATAGTAATGTCATTGATTGATTAACTCATTTTCTTTTTTTAGAATTTGTATTAGAATTATGAGTGAATCTGATATTGTGGTCAGGGTAACATGCTACAATAAGGTTGCGTACGTTAATCAATGCAATCATTTACAAACTAACAATGAGCAATACTTCTACAACATGTATTGATACCTTTTAATGTTCATTTCTACATATACTAATACATTTTTAACTAGACATCGCACATGATTACATTAGTTGATACATTATCTGCTACCAACGAACAATAACGTATTTAACTAACTAATAATTTATGTAAAAGATAAGACAGTGTTAGCACATTCAGAAAATAATCATATTTTCTTCAGGCCATTCATGGTACACAAAGAACGAAACTAAAAGAGGATATTTATTGAAGATGTAATGTAACTGTTTTAGTCAGAAGAACATAGCCCATTGTTAAATGTGAGTTGTGAACAATTGTTGAGTGAAATTAAATTGAAAGTCATTTACAATTAAATGTATTATAATTTGAATTTATATTAAATGCAGTTAACTGAACTCTAAAGTGCTTTTTATAAACTCGCTTAAGTAGGACTTAAGTACATCTTATAATATGAAAATTATGAAATAAGCTTAAAATGGAATGGCAAATACACTGGCAACCATTTATGCTCAACTAAAATATACTTTAATGTCATTTTCTATTGAAACGTGTATGTTATGTATTTAAATATATTGCACATTTGTAATGACAAAGATTTCAAATATACTACCTTGTCTATTAACTAGATTTAAAATCTTGAATAAGACACTACAGTTAAAATTAGAATCAAGTACTTTACATGTGCTTTCGTATGTTAGTTGACATCAAAATAAGTGTACGTCTTTAAAGCAAGACAAAAAATTTAAACTATTATTTAAATTGCATTTAATGTAAATCTTTTAATTTGACATTATTACAAAGTGCACTTTTTAAAAATGTACTTAAGTGTGTTAAGAAACAGTCATGAACGTGAATTCTCTTGAAATACATGTAAGTGGCCTTATTTCATTAATATTATATTATCTGCAAGTAGTTTTTTTTTTAAATATTCTATTAAGATTTGAAGTGCACATTTAGTATAGTTAAGCACACTTCTTTTTCACAAAGTACTAAATTAAGCAAAATTTCACATGCACATTTCCTTTATTTATTTATTTGTGTGTGTGTGTGTGTGTGTGTGTGTGTGTGTCGATCAGTACCTTCTCTGTAGCGGCATGTTTTCTTCCTCCTTCTTCTTCACCATCTGAAATGGATAATGACACTGAGGCACAAAGTACTGTCTGTCTGTCTGTGTGTGTTGAGTTAGTCAAATATTTAACAAATGAGTCCTGACAGAACATGGCATAAATAATAAAAGCTGTATGTGACGTAGCACTTGAAAGTTATTGACACAAGCAAATTTGACAGTATAGTGGCTTGCTGTACTGTCCACATGAAATGCAAATGTTGACACTGTGTTATATAACATATTGACTCTCATACTTAATTAGCTCAGATGTATTTATATAGTCAAACGAGAGCTTTACCCTGAAGGACACCGTTCTGGAGCTCTGCCGTGTGAACGCAGGTTTCGCAGCTGGTTCGAAATTGCTCGGTGACCCATTTTCATGTCTCTGTGCACACATGCAAATAAAATAAGGCAGTAAGAGGAGAAACTGTAAGAGAATGCATAATGAATTACACAAGTATAATCAGTCAATAAATGATGAAGCCTGTTTCAGAGCTCTAGAATTGACTCAAATTATTCTGGAGTTAATTCAGCTGCAGAATGCGGCTGTAACTCCTGTAAATAATAGAAGTGTGTGTACAGAATGGGATCCAATGCATTGCTTACATTGTAATTATCTGTGAGATTTACTAGTAATTTCTGGGAGCAAATTGTTTCAAAGTCAATCCTTCCCTTTTTTTCAGTGTACACTGTAAAAAATTACTTAGAAGACTATTTCAGTCTTTCCACTTCATATTTCATGTTTAATTCAACGTGTTACCCGCAGTTTATTTGAAACTTTTACTCAGAAATAGCTGATAATTACACAAATAATTATAGTCTTTTTTTTTCAGTGAAACATGTAAAAGATTACATTTGTAAAGTTGTGAGTGAAACAAAGATGACTGATTTGTGTTTTATAAGAAAATACTATTTCAGTCTTTCTACATTCAAATTTCACATTTAATTCAATGCCGTTTTCCGTAATTAATTGTGACATTTTCTAGCAATTTCCGAGTGAAAATTGTGTCAATGCAAATCCTACACCAACATTTTTTTTCAATGTGCATGGTCTCCTTTACCCCCTTAATCATTTATAATATCTGTGAAAATTTGTGTTTTTTTGGCCACAATAAAAACAGTAAATGTCATAGCATCAATTTTCCTCTAGAGAGAGCTCTCACATCATTCTACTTTGGTACATTGGTCATATTATGTTATTCTTTGAAGTACTGTATAAATGCCTTGGTATATACAGTGGGTACGGAAAGTATTCAGACCCCCTTAAATTTTTCACTCTTTGTTATATTGCAGCCATTTGCTAAAGTCATTTAAGTTAATTTTTTTTCCTCATTAATGTACACACAGCACCCCATATTGACAGAAAAACACAGAATTGTTGACATTTTTGCAGATTTATTAAAAAAGAAAAACTGAAATATCACATGGTCCTAAGTATTCAGACCCTTTGCTGTGGGTCTGAATACTTACGTCCGAATACAGGACGACTGGTTGCAATCGAGGGAAAGATGAATGCGGCCAAGTACAGGGATATCCTGGACGAAAACCTTCTCCAGAGTGCTCAGGACCTCAGACTGGGCCGAAGGTTTACCTTCCAACAAGACAATGACCCTAAGCACACAGCTAAAATAACGAAGGAGTGGCTTCACAACAACTCTGTGACTGTTCTTGAATGGCCCAGCCAGAGCCCTGACTTAAACCCAATTGAGCATCTCTGGAGAGATCTAAAAATGGCTGTCCACCAACGTTTACCATCCAACCTGACAGAACTGGAGAGGATCTGCAAGGAGGAATGGCAGAGGATCCCCAAATCCAGGTGTGAAAAACTTGTTGCATCTTTCCCAAAAAGACTCATGGCTGTATTAGATCAAAAGGGTGCTTCTACTAAATACTGAGCAAAGGGTCTGAATACTTAGGACCATGTGATATTTCAGTTTTTCTTTTTTAATAAATCTGCAAAAATGTCAACAATTCTGTGTTTTTCTGTCAATATGGGGTGCTGTGTGTACATTAATGAGGAAAAAAAGTTAACTTAAATGATTTTAGCAAATGGCTGCAATATAACAAAGAGTGAAAAATTTAAGGGGGTCTGAATACTTTCCGTACCCACTGTATATATATATATGCTATTGACATATAAGTGTTGTAGTACCATGGAATGACTGCCGTTGTACCATGGTATCACCATAGTACTTTCTGTAGGGAAGCTATGCTAAATAAGACAGCAGTGCTGTTAGTGTGAATCGTGGCAGTCTCACCGCTGCGTCTCCATTCGGTGTGGGGCTCATAGAGCCGGAGTGGGTGGGGCTGCGTGGTGACTCCGCCCTCGGGGACTGAGGGGGCGGAGACTTGGGGCTCAGAGGAGAAACCAGTCTGCTGGTTGCTGAGGGTGGTGTGGGACTCTTATCAAAGGAGATGGAGAGAGAGCTGCTCAAAGAGAACAACAGTTAGGATATAATTTGAGCAGGGCAAAGATTGTGCTTTCATTATCACAGTGAGCAACTGCAAACAGATCAATGTCTCCAGTGAGAGAAATAATGAAAGAGCTGGGTTTACACTACTGTCAGTCCAGCATGTCACTCTCTAATTCAAATATGTGCAATGGGTAGAAATTGTAAATACCTCACAAACTTTCTGGATGCTTTTGAGGGGGGTTGGGAATTTGTTGATGTTGAATCTTGGTTCGTGCCTCCATTTTCTTGCTATAAAAAGACAAAAAATGCCATTGAGTATGTAAATGATGATGTGATGGTAGAAATGTGTTAAGTGGTATGTTGCTATACACCGTGGTATAGATATGCCAGTGTGCGGGATTGCTTTGCGATGGAAATGTGTCAAGATGAAGAACTTATTAAGTGGTCTTGTTGTTGGAAATTGTTCAGCATTATGCATTTTGCCTCACTATAGGTGAATTCATCAGTTACGTGTGATCTGTTGTCTGGGGCTTGTTTTGAACTCTTTAGCTGTTATTTAAAAGGAAGTTGTTTTTGCACTGTTGCCAGACTTATCATTCATTCAATATAATCTTATCTTTTGGTTTGCGTCCATCAGGTTCCAAATAAAAAGAGAAGATAACCAATGAGATTAAGTACATTTCTTTTGTATGGATTTGTTTATTGATTGGAATATGTAAAAATAGGTTATTTAATACATACAAAACTTTGACAATGGATTACAAGGAAACGCGAATAATATTCTGATATAGGTTTGGGGTCAGTGAGATTTTTTTTTTATGTTTTTGAAAAGTCTCTCAAGGAAGGCGGCGTTTTTTTATTGCTCAAAAACACAGTAAAATGCTAACATGGTAATATACTGTATATATAAGATTGGAAAATAACCGTTTTCTAGTTTAATATGTTAACATGTAATTTATTCCTGAATTTTCAGCATCATTACCCCAGTCTTCAGTGTCACATGACCCTTCAGAAATCATAATAATATGCCGATTTGCTGCAACAGTGATATTTTTAAGGATTATTTGATGAATGGAAAGTTCAAATTAGCAGCATTCGAATGAACATAAGCAGATAAATAATACAAACTACAGATTCATAATTGCAGTGAAATACTGCAGTTTCATTAAAAGGAACATTTGAAGATATTGTTCCTTTAACAGTCTTTCAGCATTGCTGTGTATTTAGTCTGAGAATTCACTTTGTGTTTAAAGCTTTCACAGAAGTGACGGCACACTTCAGAAGTGGGTCAAATGACTTAATGTTCTCTCATGTGGAGGCCCTGTAGGTGTGTGTAAGAAAGACTGGGCCTCCCGCAGCTCTTTCTCTTAATCCTGTAGATGATTAATTAATTAGACATTCTACGGGTGGTATCGAGACACAGCTTCACAGCAAGCAGATGACCTCTGACCCCTAGCCACATGATGAAGCCTGTCAGACTTACACTGCGCAGAACTGACAACAGAGATAACAGAGAGGAGAGGATTTTATAATTAAACCATTGCAAAACAAGTTCATCCAACAAGTTCATTTAAACTTAGAGAGCATGTCTAAGAATGACAAAAACAATGAGACACTGCTGTCTACCTTCGATACAACCTAACCGTTTCACTCTCACTGTCCTACTATATATAGCACCTAATGGGTAATGCTACAATGTCATTTGCAACATTAATGTTCCCCTGCTGTGAGAACTGATGCATAACCCTATCAAAACCCTATCAAAAAACAGGTTACAGCCTTTGCAAAGAATATGCCATGCCAAAACATACAAAGGTTTAAAGTGGTTTATTTAAAGAAGTTACTCATAATTGTTGTTAATGGCAAAGTATTTGTTCTAGCAACAAACGCCAAACCATACCAAGCCCAACAGTACAACCATAACTGATGGATTTAAACTGCTCTGTGACACTGCATCCACGTTGATTCCAGGAGAGTCTGACGTTAACATGTTGTTAAGCCTACAGTGATATGCTAATAAACATAAAAATTACAAAGCAAATGCAGATTGTGGGTGAACTAGTTTACCTTAGATTCTGCACTTTATTAAAGATAATCATTTCTCTTGAATATATACTTAAAAAGAAATCAAAGAGACTTTTTCTCTCCCTTAAAACCAGATTTGATCAAGTGGTGTTTTAGGAGATGTCATTAGGTCTTACAAGATTGTCAGTGCCATGCTGAAGATCCAACTCTATGCATGTTCTGCAAAACCATTAAACATATTTTATTGGACTGTTTTAAAGTAATTTTTTTATGAAGTACAAGGATTTAACCCGAAACAAGATCCCAGTTCAGGTTACAGCCTTTGCAAAGAATATGCCATGCCAAAACATACAAAGGTTTAAAGTGGTTTATTTAAAGAAGTTACTCATAATTGTTGTTAATGGCAAAGTATTTGTTCTAGCAACAAACGCCAAACCATACCAAGCCCAACAGTACAACCATAACTGATGGATTTAAACTGCTCTGTGACACTGCATCCACGTTGATTCCAGGAGAGTCTGACGTTAACATGTTGTTAAGCCTACAGTGATATGCTAATAAACATAAAAATTACAAAGCAAATGCAGATTGTGGGTGAACTAGTTTACCTTAGATTCTGCACTTTATTAAAGATAATCATTTCTCTTGAATATATACTTAAAAAGAAATCAAAGAGACTTTTTCTCTCCCTTAAAACCAGATTTGATCAAGTGGTGTTTTAGGAGATGTCATTAGGTCTTACAAGATTGTCAGTGCCATGCTGAAGATCCAACTCTATGCATGTTCTGCAAAACCATTAAACATATTTTATTGGACTGTTTTAAAGTAATTTTTTTATGAAGTACAAGGATTTAACCCGAAAAGTTTTTAGAATTTTTTTCATATATGAATTTTAAAAACCTTATATCATTTTTAACTGCGGTATTTCTCTGTTTGCTTGGTTTTTATTTTGTGTTTGTGGAACTCTTGTATTATTGCAACTCAGTTTTTGCCATGAAGATGGCCTCAGATGCTGGCATGGCAATACAAATAAATAACTACTACTACTCAAAGTAAAAAAATAAATCAATAAAATAAATTAAAAACATTGTTTATTGTCTCCTGATGATGCAGTTGGTAGATTTTGGAACTGATATTGGGGGAACTAGCTCTAGTACAGGGCTAAACTAAAAATGTGTCTTATTTTAATCCTCCTCAATTTTTTTTTCTTTATGTATGTTTTCAAATAAAAAAAAGCATATCTAAACCTGGAAAAGTCATGCCAATCAATAAAACCTAAAACTCCATGTGAAGTTTTACAATCAATATACATTTTTCTAGTTATTCCAAGATCTAAAATATCTTCTTAGGTACTGTAAAAGGTGTGAGTAAAAATCATTTAAATCAACTGGAAAATGCAGTCAGTTTATTGGTTAAACAGAGTGAGAAACTTAAAGAACATGCAACTTTAAACTTTTGTAATTCTGTTATTTCATTTACAGAAACTAGGAGTGTCTGGTTTTCAAATATGTGACCCTGGAGCACAAAATCAGTCTTAAGTCGCTGGGGGATATTTGTAGCAATAGCCAACAATACATTGTATGGGTCAAATTTATTGATTTTTCTTTTATGCCAAAAATCATTAGGATATTAAGTAAAGATCATGTTCCATGAAGATATTTAGTAAATTTCCTACCGTAAATATATCAAAACGTAATTTTTGATTAGTAATATGCATGGCTAAGAACTTAATTTGGACAACTTTACAGGCGATTTTCTCAATATTTAGATTTTTTGCACCCTCAGATTCCAGATTTTCAAATAGTTGTATCCCAGCCAAATATTGCCATATCCTAACAAATTATACATCAATGGAAAGCTTATTTATTCAGCTTTCGGATTATGTATACATCTCAATTTCGCTAAATTGACCCTTATGACTGGTTTTGTGGATCAGTGTTTCCCAATCTTGTTCCTTGAGGCACCCCAGCAGTACACAGTTTGGATGTCTCTCTTATCTGACCCATCCATTTCATGCATTGGAGTCTCTACTAATAAGATGATGAGTTGATTTCAGTTTGTTTTTATTAGGATGAGTCTGAAAATGTGTAGTGTTGGAGTGCTTCCAGGAACAGGGTTGGGAAACGTTGTGGAAACTGAAGTCAAAAAGGTTGAGAACCACTTCTCTAGTATTCATTGACCAGTGTGCCACAGCTATCGGCTGATGGCAATATAACTTTCTGTTGTCTGCCTGAAGCTGACCCGTGATTCCTTAAAATGCTGTCTTAAGTTGTCAGCTCTGTAGGTTTTGGACCACCTCTGTTTCCTCTAAAATCATCACATCACTGTAGAAGAACTATTGTACAGTACATTGAGAATCCATGTCTTCCTACCTTCTCCTGTGTCTCTGAGTCTCTGGAGTTGGTGGGAGGTTCTGCTGACATGAAGGTCTCCACGCAGCGCTGAATGTCCTTGAAGAGTTCCTCGTCCTGCTGGTCCCCCAGCAGCTCCACATGGGGCTCCGCATCCGGGTCGGTCTCTTTGCCCCCATCATCTTCCTCCTTATTCTTCCTCAGGGTTTCAACGTGCCTCATCCTCCTCCGTTCATCACGGACTTGCAACATCTCCACAAAGTCCATCTGCAGCTGGGCCAGACCGCCACCGGAGTCGCCAGCATCAGCAGGCCCGCTAACACTGGAAACGTTATAGTAGTGTGTTTAGCATGTTGTCATGTCATGTTAGTGTTCGAAGATTCATTTTCATGCACTCTTAATGGGTTTAAGACTTTGAGTGGTTAAAACCTTGTGAAAAATAAGTAAACGTGCAATATATGTGCAAACTGAATATAATGATTTGGACACTTGTGTGTTTATTGAAATGAAAATGTATTATAGTTTAAAGTTAAAATAAATGCAATTATCTGAACTTCAGAGTGCAATATTTGAACCACTTAAGTACAACTTAAGTACATCTCTATATATTTAATTTCATAATTGCTTCTATTTTCTGTGTAAATATGGTTAAATTTACTGCTGAATGTACTGACAACGTTTATGCTAAATACTTTAATGCCATTTCTATTTAATCTTGCAAGTCATTTATTTCAATATATTATATTCAATATAATATAAAATAATAAGTAATAATGATATACGTTTAAGATTTCAAGTACACTATAAGTGCACATTCAATACAAATTAAGCACACATTTTTTTCCACAAAGGGGATGCAGACTTTTTTTTTTTTTACACAGAGATGTCAACTAACATTTTTTTCCCCCAAGTATTCTTGTTTTTCTTGTGGGGGTCAGAATTCAATCGTTTGTGATTTATTTATTTTTTGATGGATTCATCACTCATTTATGCCACTTGGAGACATTCGAAACCTCAAAACATACTTTGTTTTAGTTATGTGGAATGTCAAAAAGCTGGAAGCTAAAATAAATGGCCAACAATATATATCTTAAAAAAAATTAACTACTAACTACTAGATACCCCAGAGAGAGAAAAAAAGTGTTTTAGTTATGTCAAAAGCAATAAAATAAATGGGTGAAAATATATATCATGATAACTAAAATATTTTGCATTTTTTGTATTCTGTTCACCTTGTATATTGTAGGATATTTTATTTTAATATACTATTTTTTTACTGATAACATCATATAGGCCTACTTATCAATGTAAACATTGTTTTAATTACATGAAATGTCAGAAAGCTAGAAGCAATAAAATAAAGGTTTGAAAATATCTATCATAACTAAAATGTATTGCATTATTCTATTCTACATTATTTGGCTTACATATTTTAGGATATTTTATAATACATAAAAAACATCATATTTTTAAACATAACGTTACATATACTTATCAATGTTAACATTGTTTAGTTATATGAAATGACAGAAAGAATTTATTTAGAATAAATAAATATTCTATTATATATTAATATTTTGTTCATGTAGAATTATAAATCTGTCAATATAAGTTGGTGACTCATTTACTTTAATCAGTCTACTTTATCCACTTTAATAGATAAAGTAGAATTGATCTACTTTAATCAATGATATCATTTACAGACATTGATATCTTTGTTGTTTGTAGTAGGACAATTGTTTTTCATGCTGTGTCAACTCAGTCTTGAATCTAGTTTTGTCACATTATTTCAGGTAGCAGTGTATAGGGTGAAATGTGCTTGTTTTCAAAACAATGTTACATTTTGAAACATTGTCTTATGTGAATTCTGTAAGACATACATTCAATACACTAGAATATAACATTTTAAGTGAAGTCAAGCATACAGGACATCACTTTATGTCATTATTCGCAGTGGTATTTGCTCTAAAGTTCAGAATCCATTGAAGCTCAAAGGCTGGAGGTGTTTGCTTTATTCTCTGTGCCACACCTATAAGAGACAGCTAGACTTTGACCAGAGCAATATGAAAGACATAGTAGAATATCCAGTATACCAAAGGGTTTGGTCTTAAAGGAAATAATAGGCAACTCCACTGTAATGACAAATCTGGTGGCATGTTTCCGCCATATTGTTTCATTTACAATTGCCTCAATATTCACTCATGCAAGTAGAGAAAAAAACATTCCAAGTGAGGAATGTCACAATGCACTTCGACTGTTTAACGTTAAATTAGTACAGCATGCATAAGTGGCCTGAACACCCCACCCAATGCCAACACAGGGAAGACAGAGATATATCCACTATGCAAATAAGGGTAAGAGTCCACTGTCTTCAGATGACAGCCTCCATAGTTAACGCTTCACTTCCTGAATGTGCTCCTTATCTCATCATATGCACGATCTGATTCAATGGCAATTTAAACATTTGCATCAAATTAGCCTAAACAAAGAAACACAGCACACCTGTTTAAATTCTTCAGGCACTTTACTGTTATATAGCATGCAAAAAGACCTTATCACACTATCCTGGCTGTGTTATTATACACTTTTTTGTAAGTACAATTACATACCTACATGTGTTTAATTTCAGCACTGCAAGTCAGAATTATGAGCTTTCGTAAACAATAATTCACAGAAAACCATGCCAAACTGAGCATGCGGTTGGAGCATGGGAACCTTTTGGAAACATATATAATGAGTATTGTACATCAACGAATATTTCTCTTTGTTTATTCTCATAATACATTGGCACGCCCTTCCATTGACTCTTCCTAATAACTGAATATTGACATAATAAAAGATAAACTAGGCTAGTCATTATTTACTTATTGGCCACATGAAAGTTGCGTAATGATTTGCACCAATGCTGAGCAGTCTGAGCAGAATTACAATTATTATTGAAATAACAGTATATCTGGTATTTAATGGTATATTTAGAATGTAACTCTAAACCTAATCCTTTTTTGTTGCCAAACAATACATTGAGTGTTAACTTTACTAGACAAGGTTTCACTGGGTGGGGCCTTTTGCTGCATCGAACATCTTCTTTCTTCCTTCCATACCAGACATGGCCTCCACGTTCTTCCTCCAGTCGCTGTCCTCAACTGGCCTCTTCTGCAGAAAGAGACAGAAGTGATACTATTAACTAGCAGTTTTTGAACATGATTATATGATCAGCAAATGATAGAAATTCCATTGAATGGCACTACACTGAATTTTGGGTTTAGCCTTTTGGGTGATTCCACTTGAGTGAAAGATTTGAAAGGAAAATAGGTTATTTTTAAGGAATCGAGGTTCACTATTTCCCCACCATTGACAGAATTTTCCATCATTTACGAGATGGTAGGGGGCGCTATTACACATCTTCTGAAAGAGTACTGAATGTCTGGATCAAAACGCAGTGAAGAAGAAGCAGAAACAAGCAATCGCATTTGTAAGCAGATCTATATGTAAAATAAAGTGATCATCAAACATTAAACAGCAAATAAATCAAAACTGCCTAACGTTACCGAATTAAATGTTGACACAGGAAGTGGTACATGACTGTGTAAGCTTTGGAGGTGTTGATGGAAGCAATCTATTCCATCTATATTTTGATCATCTTTCTGAATTCCATCCTGACGTAGGGCCCTATTTTAACGATCTAAGCGCATGGTCTAAAGCGCACGGCGCAGGTGCACTCAGGGCGTGTCCGAATCCACTTTTGCTAGTTTAACGACGGGAAAACGGTCGGCGCGCCCAGGCGCATGGTCTAAACAGGTTGTCCCTATTCTCTTAATGAGTAATGGGTGTTTTTTGGGCGTAACGTGTAATAAACCAATCAGAGTTTCATCTCCCATCCCCCTTTAAAAGCCAGTTGCGCTCGCGCCATGGCGGGTTCTCTATTTATATGGCTGAATGTAATTTTTCATTTTTAAAAATGTTTGTGTGCTCCTGCGCATCCCTGTGTGTGTAATAAGCAAAGTGTACACGCGTTGTGCACCCGTCTATAGGCGCGTATTACTAACGCGCTCTTTAACTAACAAAGAAAAAATATTGCGCCAGACTTTAAACCAGGTTTGAGTTGGTCTATTGCGCAGTCTATTTCAGTTCCTCAAAATAGCAACGCGTCAAAAATGCGCCTGAACACACCTCTTTTTTTAGACCAGCACACCCATGGGCGCACAAATGCATTTGATATTTAAACAACGTGGCACAGGACGGGAAAATGAGAAATGCGTCGGGCTGACTGAAAGAATGCATGAAGCTAGAGTAAAACATAAAAACGTAGAATAAAAATGTTCAGATAGTCATCACTGCAAAATATTCTGAGGGGCCATGAAAGTTTTGTGAAAATTATCAAAAATGCTGGCGAGGGGAACTTTCTGTCATTTAGGAGAGAGAAGGGGGCGCTATTACACACAAACACAAAGAGTACTGAATGTCTGGATCAAAACACAGTGAAGAAGAAGCAGAAACAAGTGAGTGCATGTGTAAGCAGATGCTTATGTAAAATAACGCGGTCGTCAATTATTAAGCATTAGCAAGATGATTAGCCCCTGCTGGTAGATGTTGTAAATACACTGTATAGTTCTAAAAAGCATCTTTCTGCATTGAAGGTCATTCAAAACAAGCCATGTATTCTGATGAAATGTATAAAAAAGGTTTTAATAATCATAATAATATTCAAAATTAATCATTTACTTTTCGCTTGCAAGTTTCTGAAGTTCTGAGGATCTCGCTGTTCTTGGCACCTTTTCAGACATGAATGATTCAGTGGGTTGTTAGTCGCAATGAAGCAGAAGTAGCGACAGATCTTTTCTTACGTATTGTGATGGCACTTCAAGTGTAACGAATTGTGGAAAAAGAAAAGATGTAGGGCGGGACTTGGTTCTATGGATCATTGTTGATTGCGTGGTACTCAAATGAACACAGGTGAATGCAAGTTTTGATTTTGATTTAATGCCAAATTTTACTGCAATAAATTACATTTTTCTTTCTGATATGTGGCGCCAGTTTATCAGGAAGTGACGATTTGTTCTCTTCATCTCACTGGAATGAAAACGGTGATTTATGTGCAAATGTTTCATGCAATATTCCAATTTTGCGCATAAGTTAATTTAGCAACTTTGGATAGAAAAATAGCTAGTGACAACATGATGAATCCGGATTAAATTCATACTACACACATTCATACTAGCACTGTAGTACTCAGTATGCAATTTCGGACACAGCTCATGAATTAGTTTTGGAGAAGGCAATCCTATAATGCACTGCAATGAACAAATCCATTCAAAACAGCAAACTAAGCAAGAGAAATGATAATTATGAGCAAAATTCTTTCAAAAGTGAACAGTACATCTAAATATATTTCATAAT
Organism: Sinocyclocheilus grahami; assembly: GCF_001515645.1. NCBI lineage: Eukaryota > Metazoa > Chordata > Actinopteri > Cypriniformes > Cyprinidae > Sinocyclocheilus > Sinocyclocheilus grahami. Next base: position 440,613 of record NW_015505855.1, read on the forward strand.
AATTAAAATGTACTATTTTAGTCAATGTTTTTGTGTACTTTGATGCACTTTTTAAGCTGATAAGAGTGCCATGTTGTTAGCTTCCCAATAGCACTGTTTGTATGACACACAGTTGAAGTCTGTTTGCGTTATTCCTAATTAGGTTCCATTTCAGTTCATATGTTGCCTATGTAGCGAGTAGAGAGCAGGATAGCTCACATAGTTTTGGAACAAAAGGTGGAAAATTTCTTCCACCTTTTCATGAAATCGCAGTTACTCAGAACTGCACACTAATATTAGAATCCTACAAATAGAGCAGATGAAGACAGCAAGTTGTGACATTGTCCAGCTGGTTATTAAACTATGGCTTAGGTGGATTATCATACCTCACGCTTATTCAGTGAGACTTTGGCTTCAATATCATAGCGCTCCTCATCCACCACATCAATCTTAGCATGAAGCTCTTGACAGAGTTCCTAAAAGAGACAGAAATGTTAATCAGGAATCCTTTTTGATGTGAATGCGTATTATATTACACAGGTTGCCGACTCTGACAACATTATAAAGCTTAACCAATAGGTCTTTTGTTATAAGAAACCAAATATCATATGGCAATTTTCCTAGTTATCATTTTACCCAAACATACATCTCATAATAATGCCCATGGTTGGCTTTTTACATTGCAATTAATCAAATTAAGACATTTGCATAAGCCTTATGAAAGCTAATATGCAAATAAATAGGCAGAGTGGCGCAAGCAGCAGTGATTGTACCATTAGATTTCAAGTCGTGAGGATGTTCGTGTGGCACCAAATGAGCAAAACTGGAGGTGGAGTCTGGCGGTGGACTTAATTTGAACAACACTTACCTGAAGCTCAGCGAATGACATGCCCTGTGTCTGCAGAGGAGGAACTTTCTCCATCAGATACCTCTGCTTCTCCTCCTCTTTATCCAACACCTCCTGATCCAGCTCCTCCTTGGCTTTGGCCACCATCAGACTCTGAAAACACACAACTGTATGTCAATGGGACTGTTCCAATATCCACACTTTTGGTCTTTGCTTTTGACCAAATGTTCAAGTGGGCATGGAGAACTTTTAAATACCTGATGGACACTCTTAGAGTTTGCACTTCAAAATGAACTTATTATTGTCTGTTTAGTATCCCTATGTAACATAAGACACAGTGTATTAATTGTGGTGCTTCTAATTAACTGATAAAGAGCAGTTGCAAACATTTACTACCAAATTTTATGTAATAGCCTAATTAATTTGATGAATGATGGGATACGCTTAGCCTCAAATACCACTCTGAAGTGGATTCAGTTTTCTTTAAGGGACTATTCTTGGTCATTTTTCAGTCCTGGGACAGTCTTGCACACTTATTTTCAAGACTCCAAGTGTAGATATTGGGACAGGCCCAACATTGGTTAAGACACATTTCTGCCATCTAGTGGTGTGTTCCTGTTCTTATGAATTAGTGTTTTGAACAAACCTCTTACCTCCAAGTATTGCAATTTATATCATAACTCTTAAATCTCAAATAGTGCTGCTTGTTAAGAGGGGCGAATTATATATATGAAAGTAAATGTTGAATTTATATGAGCTGCAAACCAACCTTTAGCATAAGCTTTCTTGAGGCTGAGATCTTGGATTTCCTCTGGGCCAGAGATGTGAAAGTTATAACACAGTACAGGTAGTACAGATGATCAAATAATCTAAGTTTTAGTTATTAGAGGAAATAATGCATAACTTACCTCTTGCCTGAAAATACAGCATAAAATGTACGTTAGTATATACTGACAACTTATTAGGAGATATTATTGTTGGTCTTAGAGAGCCACACTTACCCTTGTTCAGGCATCTTGGCAACTAAAAAGAGAGCAAAATCCTTTTATTCAATGTTTTCTAGATGAATTTGACACATGAAATCAAATTGAACTCAGTACTCCCACTGAATGGATTTATGAATACATCACGGCCACATCCTGTCCTCCTCTGACCCACTCACATTTTCTGCATATCTCTAGTCAGTGCACTGTAAAAAAAAAACTGTGACATTTACGGTAAAATACCGGCAGCTGTGGTTGCCAGAACTTCACCGTAAAAAATATGGTAGCAGCATTTTAGGTTTTACAGACTTGACTTAAATTCACAATAAAATACTGTATTTCATTAACTGATGCAATGTTAATAAACCAACACATTGAAGTACTAAAATCTGATTTGTACCATTGAAATGCACAGATAACCACCAAAAACTGGTGGTGATGAGAAAGTCACATGATGAACCGAAGCTCATCATAAACAGCTTTTCTACGAGCCGAGGAGGGCAATACTTATATATAGAAGGTGCACAGTGTCATTCACACAAACACTAAACCCCATCATGCTGACACACATGATACTGAAATAATGCAATAAACATTAATTTAACAACATTAGACGTAAGATTAAACCCTAGTGTACACAACTGATAAGAAAAACTAAGAAGAAACATGTTATTTCAACAAAAAAACATCAAATATGAAGTGCCATGCAGGGAATTCTGAGTGTCAATTTACGGTTTTTCACTGTAAATTATACAATGACTTTTTCTTTTTCACTTCCAAAAAACTTATTTTTAACAGTATTTTACTGTGAAATCACATTAAATGTAATTACATTTATTCCCCGAATATAGTATGGAAACTTACTGTTAACCAGTTAACAGGTTTTTACTGTAGCATTTTACAGTCTTTTACTGTTAAAATCATTAACAGTACAATCCTTTTTTACAGTGTGACCGAAACGCCCCTCAAACAAAGTCATGAGTGATCCTACTACTTTATCAGCAGCTGCATTAACACAAAGAGCAAGAATTTGGACCTGTCCGGTTCCACAAATAGAAAGTTATCTAAAGAGGTGAAGCATTTGATGAAGGGTGAATTTTGGAAAAAAATTAATAAATGCTTGAGGTTGCAAGAAAATTGTCAATTACTCACAAATATGAACACAGGAGTAAAAAAAATGACAATAATGTAATATTTAATATAGTATGGTATAATATAATAATATATAGTCCATCAGTTCTCCAAACTGATTGTCTTATGTAGGGTAAATTATTATATGATATATGATATGATATAATATAATATAATATGATATGATATTGTATTGTATTGTATTATATTATATCATATCGTAATATCATATAATATTCTTAAACATTTCATCTGCAGAAATTATTCACAATAAACAGTAGTCCTCCTCTTGATGAGTTACATCAACTTAATTGATAAAACTATTAATTCTGTTAAATTATATTTCTTTAATGCATCCTATTAACCCATATAATTGCCTGACCATTATGAAAGACCTTATTAACTATGAAAATTATGAAAATTTCAGGATGAAGAACACTGATAAAAATCTAAGTCTAGAATATAGAGTAATGTAGAATAAATGTAGAATGAAATATCTAAATATAGAAATGTATACAAAAAAAACAAGAGTAAATCAAAATTAACGGAGAACTGTTTACATGTAGTTTATCATGAAATATACTATGTTTAAATGTCTATTGTGATCAGCAGATTTCCCATCAGTAGAAGCATCTTACCTTACAGTGTGTTTGTATTGTGTTGTCCTCAATCTGATAATTGATAACAGAATAGAGATGTGCTCCCTTATTTAACCCAGAGAGTCTCTGTATCTCTAATCTGTCAGTGGAGGATATTATTAGAGCACAGATCTTTCACTCTCTCTCTCTCTCCTTGTCTGTCCGTGTCTAGGTTCATCTCATGGCTCCACGGCTCTTTACTATCTGTCTGTCTGCTGTGCCAGTGGACCATCACTGGTCTGGCTTATCTGCTCAGAGCCGATTCGTCTGCTGTGCTGTGAAATGTCAATATACAGTGGCTCCAAAAAGAATTTAGACACTTAAGCCGTTCTTAATGATGGAATGTCATTGTATTAGATATAAAACATCAAAACAAATGTTGCTAAAGCTTTTCTCGGGACTAACACCACTTTTCTAAAGCATTTTACTGGCAGGGATTTTTCCACACAGGTGTCCTATTGGAATAACCACAGGTGATCATTACATTAACTATCAACATGATTCAGTAACATCTGGCAACCAGAAAAATGTCAGAATTAAAGGAATAGTTCACACAAAATATGAAAAATTGCTGAATATTTACTCACCCTCTGGTCATTCAAGATGATAGTTTGTTTCTTCGTAGGAACAGATTTGAAGAAATGTATCATTACATCACTTGCTCAGCAATGGATGCTCTGCAGTGAATGGGTGCCGTCAGAATGAGAGTCCAAACAGCTGACAAAAAACAATACAGTAGTAATCCACAAGTAATCCACACCACTACAGTCCATCTTGTGACGTGAAAAGCTGTGTGTTTGTAAGAAACAATCTATCATTTATCATTGTCACTTCTGGCTAAAATATGACTCCATAATCCATAATCTGCTTTCTCCAGTGAAAAAGGTCCATCTCCTGTTTTTCTCTCACATCAAAATCCACCCACATATTTGTTTAGAACTGTTTTGGACTGTTTTCACTTGTAAGCGGTGCTTGATCTGTGTATATTTCATTGGATTCAGACTAGACACATTATTTTACTGGAGAAAGCAGATTGAGGACTCATGTTTTAAATGGAAGAGACAGTTTGAAGTTAAAATGGTCTATAATGATGGATTTGTTTCTTACAAACACACAGCTTTTCACTTCACAAGATGTTAATTTATTGGAGTGGTGTGGATTACTTGTGGATTACTGTGAAGTTTTTTTTAGCTGTTTGGACTCTCATTCTGACGGCACCCATTCACTGCAGAGCATCCATTGGTGAACAAGTGATGCAATGCTACATTTTTCCAAATCTGTTCCTTTGAAGAAACAAACTAGAATCTTGAATGGCCTGAGGGTGAGTAAATTTTCTGCATTTTTTTCATATTTTGTGTGTACTGTTCCTTTAATTCTGAAATTTTTCTGGTTGCCAGATGTTAGTGGATCCATTGGTGAGCAAGTGATGCAATACATTTCTAATAAATGCTTACATTAAAATTCACTTAAGAAAGAATGTTTTGCTCTGGGTGTATTGTGTGTTTGTGTGTGTGTGTGTGTGTGTGTGTGTGTGTGCGCGCGCGTGTGTGTGTGTGTGTGTGTGTGTGTTTTAAATCCAGCACCTGTTGAGCAGCAGGACACATTCCTCTCCTCACAGATCCCCCTGCAGCGCTGAAGCATCTCACCCAAACCCTGATCCACTCATGCTGACCTAGAAAAACACTGACACAGCATGAAGGTCTCACTTAATTTGTGCAATTGCTATGAATATGTATTTTTGGAATAGTACAGTAAAGATACGGTATGCCTGAAGAAGAGGAGACAGCACGGGGGAATAGGGTAAAAATTGTACTAAGATATCATCATATTTCCCCAGTTGATTGATTACTGTTACGTATCCGGTCCATGAACTTCCGTCTGCTAGCCATCAGTGGCCACCCTTTCCATTTTCATTGACTCTCGCACTACACACTGTTGCATATCACATATATCACACATATTATACTACATATCACACCGGACTACATATCCCATCATTCATTGCACTGATTGCACACAGCACTGATTGCACACAGCTGTTTCATATCACTCACTCACTATTTAACACTCCATCTCACTCCTTCTAACTGCCGAGTATTGTATGCGCTTATTGCCAGCAGTGATAGCTACTCTACAGAGCCCTCGTTAGCTGCCTAGCCTAGCCTAGCCTAGCCTAGCCTAGCCTAGCCTAGCCTAGCCTGGTCTAGTCTAGTCTAGTCTATTTTCTCGGTTTCTGATCTTTGCCTGTTTTCCTGGATTTATCCCTTTAGTCTTGCCCTTTTGATTCTGTTCGCCGTTCGTTGACCTTCGCTAGCCTTAGGATTATTCTTGTGTCTTGCCCGCCATATACCTGTTTGCCATTGTTCGACCCTGCCTGTTTTTCTGACCTCTCTGCTTTTCATAAAGCTTGCACATGGATCCGAATGTCTCACGTCTTGTCAGCCCCGTAACAATTACATTAAGAATCGCAAACTTTTTTTTACATTACAAGTTTTCAATGTTATGTGTAAATATGCAAATGTGGCATTATCTAATTGAATATGCACTAATTTGCATAATTTTCCAGAACAGAAATCTGAACGTTGTATATAGCGAGGTTCAAAATTCTTGTTTAATTTTGTTGACATATACTCTAGAACTAAAACATTTTTTTTAGAAAGTTCATTTTATCACTTTATAAATCTGAAAATACTGCCACCACGTTTTTAGGAAGAACATGTTGAATAAAACCAGGCGATTGATATATGGACAAACTCCTCTGTAAAACCTTCAAAATATAGATATGAATACAGTATTATAAGTGTATGGTGTATTTAAGTGCTGCTGAAACAGATATTTCTGACTCATTTTGAGAAAATGGACTGTAAAGATATGCACTGTATTGTACAAGTGTACAGTCGCAAATAATAAACACTTAAAAGTGTATTTTGGATGTTTTCTTTCCATTAGTTTGAAACAACATGTTATGAAAAGCCATATAACCCCAAATCTCAGAACTAACCGGTGCATGAAGAATCAATGTTTTTGCCTGTCATGCCTCATCACATTTCAGTGTTGGTTTTATGAAGCCACTTGTTACAGTGGCCTGTAACACTAGACCTGACCTTAGATCAACAAACCAGCATGTTTCCATCACATAGGGTCAATGTTATAAAAATATATTTAGACTAAAGTCAGACTGACGTCACGTCATACAACAGCAGCCACGCTCTGCCAGAGAATCAGTCATTCATTCAGTCCTCCTGTGTGCCAGAGAACCTGCAGCAGGGCTTTATCTATCTGGATCATGTCAACAGATGCTTCTTTGTAAGTGTTACTTCACCCTCAAAAATAAAAAAATATTATATATATATATATATATATATATATATATATATATATATATATATATATATATATATATATTTCATTACATTACATTAGATAGACATTTAAACATCAGTCCACATGATTTTGAGTCAGTCTGCCCTCTGCTGGAGATCTATATGCACTGTCATCCAATCAATTGTGACTTTTTGAAATGTATTATGTAACTCAGGGATTCCCAAACTCTTTGTCAGTGAAAATATTTATTTGAAGTACCCCTGAGATTTTAAGCTAATATTTGAATAATTTAACAACACATTTTCATGTTCAGAGTTCTCTAATGTTGGGTAATGGTCCCACGACATTCAGCTAAACAAATAAAATATTCAATTTTTCGTGTGTGTGTTTTCATTTTGGTCGTTTTATTTTACATTTATTTAAATATGTATTTAAATACATTTAAACATTTGATTAATGAGGACTAACCCACCCACAATCTTTTGGGAAACCCTGACAAAATATAATATAACTTATTAAATATGTACCTATTAAAAATATATCATTTCATAAATATTGAACACGTTGTAAATGAATATATACATTATTAATATTAAACGAATAATTAAAATATACAAACATTGGCTGCTGTACAAAAATGAAGGCTACCAATGCACTAATTAAGTCTAACTTTCCATGTATACATATATTACCATACATTTTAATAAGTTCACAGGATTCACACTTGATTTACAGAGATCATTCAAGGAAAGTATCTGTTTTCTGTTTATTAAACGCAAGAGCAGCAGGTTAAAGAGGCGCGCTGAATTCATCAGGCTCACACCCGTCTGCTATTTTAACACAGTTTACACACACATGGTCTCTCTGCTCCTCACATGCCTCTGTCAATGACGCACACAACCTTCTGGAATGTGTCTAGAGAGAGACGGGACAACCACAGTCCAGAGAAAAAACAAACAGCATATTAACCTGAAGTTTTCTGCTTCTTTTGTTTTCATTGAAGAGACAGTCCATCCAAAAGTACAAATTCTGTCACCATTTACCCCTCATGTTGATCCAAATCCGAATGACTTCTTTCTTCTATGAAACACAAAAGAAGATACTTTGAAGAATGTTGATAAAAATTGAACAATCTGAGAAAATAAGGTGCACCTTTGTACCTTATTCACCCTAAAGGGTGCATATTAGTAGCTAAAATCTACATATTTGTACCTTTCCTGCAGTGTTTATTATCAGAGCTCAGCTGTTGAACACACTTCACATGGCTGTATCACTGCATCTCATTTCTCTCATGACTCGTGAGTGTGTTTGGGCGTGAATCCGTATCCATGCCACCGTGTGCTGCCTCTAACCCCATTGAAACCGACACACCTTTGGGAAAAGATGCCACAGCATGTCCAGGTGCAGACTGAAGCATTATGCAACTGGGAGAGACATTCAACAGGAGTCAAATGAGGCAACCTTATTCACTTTGAACATTATGACATGATGTATTTAGAGTAAATAAATCACTACACATTTATAGCTCTTATCTACTTCTGAAGGACTTTTGCGATGGAGCGAATGAAAGCTTAGCAACCTCTCCAGAACAATTAGTAGCCTGTATATTGGTCTAATTACAGTTACACTATATACACACACTCAAAGAGGACTTTATTCTGAAACTGCTGTGCACAAGCCATTGCGTACATGTGGGCTGTAAGGAAGCTGCCAGACAGCTGAGTCATCTCAAGACTGTGGCTTTTTTTAACAGAGCCTCCTCAGAAGCTCTGGCTCTGGGGTTTTCCACACACACAATCTGCCTATTATTGCAAGGCCGCAGGCACAGCCCAGGGCACCGAACGGCCTGAAGAGATGAGACCAGAGCTGTACTGGAGAGAGTCGAATATGGCAGTCGCTGGGTGCCTACGCAGTCTTCAATGCTGCCTACACATTCAGCAGGGGATGTTAGTGGAAGGTCGCTCGAGTGTATTGGTTAATTTGGAACGGATTGCAAAGTCATAATCGCAGAGTCATACGACTAGAGTTACAGACACTGATGCCTATGCGTGTGTTTGTTGAGGTTTTTAATTCTAGTATTTCAACCAACAGTCAGCCTAAGTTTTTGACGGACATGTTAAGATGCATGAGGGGTGAGGTGATTTTTTGGGGGTTTTATATAACATAATGGAGGCGTTCAAAATGCCATTTGCCTCGTTCATTATACTTATTTTACAGAATGAAGTTTATTTAGTGGCTTAAATAAATTATATGTTACTCAGAGACTGACATGATTGGCTTTTCAAAAATGTTACATTCACCTGTCACAAATTCATTGGAAAGGATAATGCACAAACATGTTTTAACTGTCCCTTATAACAAAGATCTTTTAAACCCATGAAAATGCAGATCCTGTTGTAAATAATAGTGAAACAACAGTGAAAAATTACTAGAAATGACCTGTTGTAAATAATGAAATGAAAATGGTAATGAAAAATTACCTCTAGCAGATATATACAGTATTTATATATATATATATATATATATATATATGTGTGTGTGTGTGTGTGTGTGTTTTAATATATTTTATATTAAAATATTTGTAATATGAATAACATATTTTACAATAACACATTTTGTTATATTTTAATATATTAATATATATTTTATATTAATATAATATATGCTGATTCAATATTGAAAACAGTTGTGTGGTTTAATATTTTTTGTGTGGAAACAGTGACTTTTTTTTCAGGCTTCTCTGATAAACGGGCATTTTGAAAGATCAGCATTTATTTCAAATATACATCTTTTCTAACTATTCAACTGTCTTAGCTGTCTCTTAATTTAAAGTTTGCTGAATATAAGTATTCATTGTGAAATGTATATAGATATAAACGGCATATTTAAAATAAAATATATCATTTGAAGTTGAAATATAAATATGCATATACATAAAACTGCATATTTGAACATACAGTGGGTACGGAAAGTATTCAGACCCCCTTACATTTTTCACTCTTTGTTATATTGCAGCCATTTGCTAAAATCATTTAAGTTCATTTTTTTTCCTCATTAATGTAGAATCTGTCATTCTCAAAATCTCTGTATCTGTTGCTATCTTTAATATGAAACATGGTTTGTTTATATCATATGTCTTTTTAACTGTTATGTGTCTCATGGCCACCATAATAACATTGTAACGGCGTAAAAACCACATACACATTTTAGACCCTGACTCTTTTTACTTTAGTCAAACTGGAACTGATGCTCAATGTTGATGGATAGTATCTACTTTACCTGTAGTGATTTATCGATGTTCTTTATGCTTCAGACTGAACTAATATAACCATTCCGAGTAATTAGTTGTATATTATAGTTTGCATTTAACATTGTTTTTCCCTGCTCTTCATAATCAGATCTGACATGTGATGATTTCATCAGATTCTCAGTGACTTTGAACGGATCTTTCACGGTCTGTCATTACAAGGTTGATATTTATTAAGATAACAAACCGGTTATGGCATGTTTCAGATTAATACTACACTTCCCTTCACGCCTCAGTTTGTTAAAGCAGCAGTGCAGCACTTAACTTCCACAGATTACTGCGCAATAGCAAAACATATTCATCCTGACGAAAAAGCCCTGTTTGACAACTTCTTTGATGGCCTTGCTGTGAAACTGACAGCTGGGGAAAGAAGGCAAGGCGGGACATTATTAGTCAGTGAGGCCATTGTCCGGGCATGTGCTGCAGAGACACTTGAGGTTGAGATTCGAGAACGCGACTGAGAGCTAAAACACTGCTTCTAATTAGCAGTAAAAATCCAGCTGTTGCCTCAGGCCTCGAGAAACTAATTAAGAGAGATTCACACCGATATGTCTTACAAAGCCACAAAATCATTCTTTTTATTTGGACAATGTGTACCTAATGACATAATGAGCTTTGTGCAGAATGCATTTCCTCTATAATCTTTTTTAACCATCACAATGCAGACTATTATTTTCTAACTTTGGCAACCGCTCGGCAGAATATGGAGAAAATTGTAGTAATAATAGCATTGCCCAATGGAAAAATAAAACAAAAACACATCCATCAAGTTTTCCGTCCAGTCGGGATACATTCCAAGGAACAGCAGTCTGGTCTTCCTGCCGTGCTTGGTGTGCGTTTGAAAACCTTTACAAGTGAATGAATCCAGATTCACTGTTCAAATACTTCTGAAATGTTAAACAGTGCAGCTGTGAGTCATACTTCATCTATGGTTAACGTCTCCTAAAGCAGCATCATGCTTTCACTTATAATACTGAGCGTAAGTCCTCCATTTAGCATGAGGTAAATGTGTCTCTTAAAAGTGTAATGTCCATGCCAAAATCCACTCTGGGGTTGTGAACATAGCATTGAATTATGGTGAAGAGCAATCCATTGGGTCTCTGTTGCTGTTGATTTCTGAACTAAAAGTGCATGGGAAAACTCCACTGTGTACAAAACATCCTTGGCCTAACACCCACATGCACAAATCCATCCGCTGTGTGTGCGAGCACGCCAAGAGGTGTCACTTTGAAAAACGGTGGAAGCACAAAAGAAAAGATATATGTGAGTTTTAAAGTTCTCTGCATTTTTCATCAGGTGTTTTCTTAACATTGGGCTCCTGCCTTCACGTTCTTGTCCACAGTTTCTCTCTCTTTTGGATCCGATCCTGTGTCTAGGTTGAGAAATCGGGGGGGATACAACAGTTATACTGCATTAGTGGAGCATTTCGATACTTATGAGATGTGGAAAGAATTACAGATGCATCCAGTTAAATCACATTTTTTGTATTTATATTTTCCATGCATAAATGGAAATGGCATATTCTGGCTATCCAAACTGTGTGTATTTGTAATGCATGATTGCAAATTATTTTTACAGCGAATAAAATCTAGTATCTGGGTTTAACTCCACGTTTCATTCAGCATTATCTAATTGCTTTTGCTTTATGCATGGGAGCTGATCAAGCACGAATGCCTTATAAATACCAAAATGTCTTTTGGATTTTCTAATACAATCTGGAACCACTAATGGGATCAAATAATAACTTTAAAACATCCTATTGAATAACCCGAATAATCCAACTGAATTTTATATACATTTATTAATATTGTATGTGCCTTGGAAACCCTTTTGAATTGAATTAATGGCAGGACAATCACTTTGGGAGTTATTGGTGTGTTTTTTTTATTATTCAATTTGATGTTCCATAGGAGTAGTTTTCCTATTGGAGAAAATGAATGGCATTGGTGTTTTAAAATGTTTTTTTTTTTTATATTCAATTTGATGTTCCGTAGTTTTCCTATTGGAGATGCGCTTTAAAATATTTTTGTAATGGGCTACTTTTATTTTATGATATGTTGGAATTTTAAGCAAACTCCCAATATGGTCCTTTAGAATTGGTTCCAAATTATCATCAACATTCCAATTGGAAATTCTTATCTTTTTTGGGGGGGACTCAGGCAACTCTTCCATGCAAAACCTTTAGTAAAGCCTCTTAAGACTATAAAGGAATATTTAGTCATGATTTTCCGTGTGTCGGACCGGACAGAGCGGTCTTTCATTGAGCTCAATCCAGCATGAATAGCAGATGTTATTCAGGATAATAAGAATGTTCCTGAGAACGCTTCACCATACTAAGAGCACACAAGCAGCCCTTCCAGAATAAACGCTGATCAACATCAACATCAGCAGTCTTTACCCTCAGAGCTCGACGTCTCCCTCCCCGCAGCTGCCCGCATGTGACAGATGTCGGTTCCTGCCGGACTGAACGGCGACGCGGTTTTTGAAGCGCACCAGCGCGAGCGCGATCTCCGCGTTCCACGCCGTGCCCTCCTGCTGGCACCTGAAGTCAATCTCCTTCCCGCCGTTCATCACGATGGTGAAGTACACCAGACCCCGTTTATACTCCACGCAGTCCAGCGTGGTCATCTGCTCGAAGAGCATCTCTTTACCGCTCTCGCCTTTACAGTCGTACAGACGGAGCCCGTCCTCTGACAGAACGCACCGCTTCTTCTTCCACAGCTGCAGCACTCCATTACTCCTCTTCTCCAGACAGCCGTCCTTCATGACTTTACACTGGTTCATTCTGAATGAAGGTTGGTGTGAAACCAAAAGCAATCGTTATTGGAATCGGCGAAGCGTTCGCTGCTGTTTTCGCGTAGCGTTAACGACCGAACATTGCACGCAAACGCGCTTAACCGCTGTGCGCCCACTAAATACAGTATAAAACGCCTTCATTTATTTCGTTTCGCTCAACTTTAAAGGTTTCTGCTGAAAATGGTCCCTCTAAAGAACCCGTTCCTGATTCTAACGCATCGTCGCCGCATTGCCGCCAGACTCCTCGATGGCTAAAGATCAATTTCCGACTTTTATATATTGTTACAATCTACTTGGAAGTCCCATAATCCGGGCATGTTGGTACTTGCTCCTGTGAAAGCGACTCTTCTCGTGTTTCTGAAGGCCCCCCCCCCGGTCGTGACGTCATGGGGATTAGTCCTACTTGAAGTCTGGAATGCTGCTGCTGCTGCTGCTGCTGCTGCCTGATACACATTAGCTTGTGCGTCCATTCATGTCAGCACATCTTTACTTCAGACGGCTTTTTTTGTGAAGGGCCTTTCTTTTATTCCACTGAATCACTTTGACGGGACACTTAACGTCTGACTGCTGTTATTATTATTATTATTATTAGTCCCTCAGTCAAAGCGCTTTTACAGAATTTCTGTCATAATTTAGAACTAAAGGATCCTATTCATATTTTTATATAGCCTATGATCCCAGTACAACGCAAAAAAATGAAACTAGATCTTTTATAAAACTGGTAATAGGGTTTTGAAATGTTAATAGTCTCCATAGGACAAAAAGAATCCTTTAATTCCTACAATTCTACTAAAAACAAGATCACAAAACACAAATATGGGTTCTGGTGAAAAATGACAAATTGTAAAAATTGTATTAAATCTAAATAAATAAAAAGAAAGAAAGAGAACAATATAGGTTAGTGTGAATATTTACTCTTCAAACACACTACTTCAACGCTTTTTTCGGTATAATAACTCAGGCCAAATTCTCCCATTATCTTTCAGTGCACTTGGGATTTTTATGCTATACCAAAAAACTTTACCAAAATGGACACGATCTTTGGCTGGTGGAGATTTGTGGCTTGTTTTTTTTTAGGTGCTGACATGCTCGGTGCCATGTCATACCTCACTTAAACAATGTGCCTTCCCAAATAAAGTATTTTGCCCATGGACTATATTTTCCAGATAAAATAATCATATGCATGTCATATGCATATCAGCAAATATGCAAAGTAGCCTGTATGCGAAGTTAAAGTCCCTATGAAATCAAAATTAAAGTTTTTTGGGTGTTAGTATCATTATGTTAGTCTTAAGGTTATCTATAAGGCAGTGTACTCCAAAACAGTGACAAAATTCGCATTTAGAAGATATAAGCATTCAAAGCTTGCAGTTCGTCACTTCCGCCAAAACGGCTCAACGATTTTTTTGACGTCACATCGTACTTCAGCTTCTCATCAAACTTTCTGTCCAATCAAATGCTCTCTAGAATCCCCTACACTATAAAATAGACGCTGAAGACGCGGCTGAGATCGGTCACTTGTCCACATAATTAGTATTTTCTGTACAGTGAATGGCACGTAGTGCGCTATATAGGGGACAGGGAACGATTCAAACAGTGTAAATATGCTTTCCATTGAGGAAACAAATAAGTCTGGTTTCGCACTGTCAGGCTAACCACCGCACCGCGCACACACTCTGCTCCGGTCCAGAGACACGATAGCACGGAGCGGATCACATGCACGAGTCGGCGCAGACCACAAAATGTATCGGAGCTATTTGAATTCTACACAGAGTGCTATATTTTATAGCAATATGGATGAGATTGTGGCTGGCATACCCTGTCAAATGTGGCTTTACAGAGCTCAACGGCTCTGAACGGCTCTAGCCCAAGCTGTGATATAAACGAACACTATTGGCTATTTTAAAAAGGGGCGGGCTGCTTGATATGTCCCGCCCTGTCTTCCTGTTTCAGTTAAAATGACGTCAATACAGAGTAACGCTGCGTGTTTCTAAGCATTTCAGGGGACCTTTAATATTAAAAAAATGTATGACATGTTGTCACATTATTTATTATTTGGTGTTTTGTTGTTGAATGCCTGATCAAATAAATCCATTACGAATTTGCTGAAAAAACCTAAAGAGTCTTTTTACTCTGTTCAAATCAGAAAGGTCTTTCTTCTGAGTCTCAAACTCTTGAGAACAGCAGGAAGTGAAACTCATCCGATAGTGTTTGTCCGTGCTAATGATACAACTAAAATGGAATGATGAACATGTTTGAAAGTCACTGGTCGTGAGAAGTAGGCGCTCTTTTCATAGCTGAGTTATTTCAGGACATTATTGTGCATTCTGTCCACCAGAGGACAATCTTTTCCTCTTCTTAGCATTCAAATCTTATTTCGGAGGGTCCATGCCATGTTGTTTCAAGAGTATCAGGCCACACATTAAAAAAAAAACATTTAGGTCATTTGCTCTAACTGGAAACAGTGTCATCAGTCTTACATTATCACTGGAAAATACAAAGACGTAGGCTACTTGAATTGTGCTGAACATTCATCCACATTTGCTACAAATAGAATGCACGACTACAGCAGGATTTTAACGCTATGAATGAAACCTATATTAATGGCTGTATAATTTGTAAATATTTGCCTGTCTGTCTTTCACAGATGGAATGTGCTTGTGGTTCTTGTTGGTCTGTGTACGTTTTGATAGTTTTTCATTTTGAAATTTAAACGGTCGTTTTTTCGGGGGATTTTTTATTTGTTAAAAAAAAAAAAACGAGATTTTGGTTCTTTGGTTCACGGGTAGAAAACGGATAAACGACTTCAAAATTAATTTTCCCTTTGTGGGCGGTCCTAACACGCCCCTTTCCGCCGATTGGTCAACCAAATCTGAGCCCGTGACGACATCCTCAGTTCGTTCAACGTTCGTTCTGATATAGCCTATATTGCATCCATGTCTCCATGAAGCTAATGCTAGCGATATAAATGTTCGCTGTCTCGGCATGTGCGCTTCGATGCGCCCTGTATAAGTGTGATGACGAATAATATTTCACATTTTACTTTAATGTATACATTGTCCAAATGTCAGTGAGCCATATTTGTGTGGATTGATAAGATTATGTATGATTGAGAAGCAGTTATAATACGATGATCGCATACATCACTAGTCGATTATGTTTACAAAGTCACGTGTCCTCACGTGTTTGTACATTTGATATGGGTGTTTGTTTGTCGTTTATTGCTGTGAATTGATTATTGTATTTGTTTTTATTATAGAAAACCACACACACATTTGTAAACCCATACACAATGCAGCTATGATCTGGCTCGACAGTAATTGGACTCACTGTGCATTCTTACCGATGCCCTGTGACGATCCCAACTACTGTAAACCAAACCAGTCCAAGAAACATACTTAACAGTTAGTGCAGCTTCACCAAACAGATTTAACTACGAGAACAGCTAAATAAAACAGGCTGGGTGCTGATTAAAATTTCTGAAGTAGGCCAACATATTTCTGTGAAATGCATTAGGTTGCACAGAAGAAAGTCTGATCTAAGACCTGCCCAGTACAGCAGCAGAGGACTATTATTTTGTTGAACAAACTGAGGATGATGTCACGGGCTCAGATTTGGTTGACCAATCGGCGGATAGGGGCGTGTTATGATCACCCACAAAGGGAAAATGAATTTTGAAATCGTTTATCTGTTTTCTACCCATGAACCAAAAAAACGAAAATTGAGCCAAAATCTTTTTCGTTTTTTTTTTTCAACAACCGTTTTCTCATTTCTGCTTATTTCATTTCAAATTGAAAAACAAACTATGAAAACGCACACGGAGCCATGTTAATGCTAGATTTGGCAGGGGCTCTTTTCCTTCCCTCAGTTCAACAGCCATTACATGCACACAGCTTGAATGCACAATGTTATTCCCACACATCACTGTGAATTTTGTTTGTAATGTTTGACATTGATCATATCCCAGTCATTAATTTCACTTTCCTGTATCAGGTGAAAAGTTTAACCAAGCAGGTGTACTGCAGTGGGGCGTAACTGTATCAGAAGCTCACTTTAACAGCTTGTAATATTTTAATATCTTCTACGGATGACCTAAACTGTAAGAAAACATCCTGTTAAATTTGTTATAAAATTGTTATTTTGTTAAATCTAAAAACTTGCTTACCTTAAATCTGCTTGGAATAATTCACCCAAAAATGAAAATTTGCAGAAAGTTATAGATGAGTTTGTTTCTTCATGGGAACAGATTTGGAATAATTTATCATTACATCCCTCGCTCACCAATGGATCCTCAGTAGTGAGTGGATGCCGTCAGAATGAGAGTTTCAAGCGAAAAGCAGCATGTAATAAACAAATCCATTTACCTTCAAACCGTTGCTTCAGGCTAAAATACGAGCCTTTCTGCAGTGGAAAACATCTCAGGTTACTTATGTAACCATGGTTCCCTGAGTAGGGAACGAGACACTGCGTCCTCTAGGGGTCGCTATGGGGAACGCCTCGTCGTGACCCGTGTCTGAAGCATACAGTGAAAAAACACCAACTCGTTGGCACACATCATTCACTTCTTCATCGGAAGCTTGCGTCCGCAGCATGGCAAGAAACCTAGAGGACGCAGTGTCTCGGTACCTACTCAGGGAACCATGGTTACATAAGTAACCTGAGACGTTCCCTTTCATGGGAACTTCGAACTGCGTCCTCTAGGGGTCGCTATGGGGAACAGTATACCCACGCCGCCATGCTGAGGGGAGTGCATGCCAGGCGAGCACTAAGTACCAACTCTACCATATTGCTATGGGAGTCGCCCCTGGGACGTTAAGACGGCTGTCAGTGACGTTATTCCCTACGGCCAAAGGCCTAGGCTACATACCCCAAAATACTTACCTGTTAGGGCCAGACTCCTGGGCCCGGGGTAGAGCTCAAGGCTTGGAATCAGGAATAGTTTCCTTTAAGGGAATATGACCAAGAGCCTAGAATCATACTAGTCTTTGCCTGCCACACAGTGGCTACCGCACGTTTCTCTTTGTATGTACTGAAGGAACTGTCTCAACAGATCCCTACTAGCAACACCCTGTTAAGTAGGTATCCAGAGGAAACATAGGAGGGGTGGTGCCCAAGGCGGAACCGGGGTTTTAAACCACTCAAAAAGAGCACGAAGCTGTTGCATGTAGCTCTTACCGTACATGATTTTAGAAAAGTGGGCAATGCATAACGTGCACACTTACCACTTATGTGGATTTTAGAAAGTGGGCAAAGCATAACGTTCACAATTACCAGCTATGTGGATTTTAGAAAGTGGGCAAAGCAATAACGTGCACACTTACCAGCTATGTGGATTTCAGAAATACCGTTCTAGGGGTTCTCGTGGCACCCTGAAAGAGCAGCCCATAGATAGAAATAGCGCATACCAAAAAATGCTATGTCTACGGCTATAATGCTGGAGTGGCTAGCAGTAAATCTGTAGCTGAGGGAGCAAACATCCAGCTCTCAATCGAGAGGGAGCTAAACCTACAGCATGTTCCAATGGTGGAA
This sequence comes from Sinocyclocheilus grahami, assembly GCF_001515645.1. Taxonomy (NCBI): domain Eukaryota; kingdom Metazoa; phylum Chordata; class Actinopteri; order Cypriniformes; family Cyprinidae; genus Sinocyclocheilus; species Sinocyclocheilus grahami. Next base: position 459,147 of record NW_015505855.1, read on the forward strand.
CAGCTAGCAGTTATTTAGCTGAGGGAGCAAACACCCAGTTCTCAATTCGAGAAGGGGGCTCGACCTGCAGCATGTTCCAAAGCTGGAACAGCTAGCAATAATGTACCTAGCTGTGGGAGCAACACACCTAGTTCTCAGTTCGAGAAGGGGGCTTGACCTACAGCATGTTCCAATAATGGAACGGCTAGCAGTAGTCTACCTTGGCTGAGGGAGCACAAACCCAGCTCTCAACGAGAGGGGGCTCGACCTGCAGCCTGATTGTAAAATCAGAAGGGTAAGCATACTGCAAGCTAGCCAAACACTCAGTGAATCAGGGAGGCAGAGGAAGGGCCTAATCCACCTGATGCTGCTGGTTCCAGGTGTGCTGGAAAAACAGAGAACTCAAACTTCTCATGTGAGAGGAGAACTCCGAATTCAGAGGAATAATGCTGCTCATTCCAGGTAACCCTTTGATAAAAGGGGAGCACTGCTCAATACTGCCATGAGGACAGCCCATGGAGCAAGGAGTCCAACTCCTCAGAGAGGATTAGCGCTCGAAAGAAAGCACCATACTCACAATAACCCTCAATGGTGAGGGGAGCGATGCTTCCAGAGTGTGTCGACAGAGACACACTAGTTGAGTGGAACCCAAGGTACTGGGGTCTAACCAACTCAGAGAAATTGAACAAGATCAATAACACATAACCCTTACCATACAGGATTTTAGAAAAGTGGGCAAAGCATAACGTGCACACTTACCACTATTAGAGTTTTCCAAGCATCTGTTTACAGATACCCGGAAGTACTGGGCCAAACGGGAGAGGCAAGCT